>NW_028050362.1:0-408 GCF_054177405.1 Leptonychotes weddellii
CCAGAAGGGGGAGACCCCGGTTGCGTTCACAGCCCCTGTGTGGGATCTGCCCTGAGACCTGGTACCTGCTGCCTCCGACTCACTCTGGGATCTTGGGCAGGTCTCTTCCTCATCTGTAAGATGTGCCTAGGAGAACCTTGATGTCCATGGCACGTGCAGCAAAAGCCAGCCTCAAATGAGGCTCCATCACGTCAAAAGCAGGAGTTAACGGGTTCTCAGTGGTATGAAGGCGACTCTCTTCACCAATGAGGGAATAAGAAGGAATAAGTTCTTAAAGAAAAAAAAGAAATTCAACAGAGTAAATTTAAAGATCGAATTGGCTTTATTGGGTGATTCATGAACTGGGTGGCATCCCATCTAGCAGGTCGGAAGGAGGCCTGAGGATGAGCTAGATGGGATGGCAGACTC
>NW_028050363.1:0-408 GCF_054177405.1 Leptonychotes weddellii
ATGAACATGCAGATGGCATGGCTAGGGCCAGGGGGGAGGTTTTACCTTGGGATAAGAAATTAACACTGGCAAATAGCAAATTTACTGCATGTATTTTCATTTTCCTAATACCAGCACCATCTGCTAGCAATTGGGGCTCCACATTGCCGTTTTCCCCCTTTATTTCTCCCTCCCGCTCTTATTTATTTTTTTCATTTTACGCAGCCGGGCCCTCCAGACGCCCGCCCGTGGGAGCGGGGGGTTCAATCCTCCCTCAGAGTGTCCAGGCGGCGACCAGCAGACTGCAAGCCCGGCCTGGCCCGGGAGCCGAAGGCCACCCTGTTTCTGCTTCTCCAGGCTGCAAGGGATGGACGCGGCCCCCACCCACATTCCATGCCTCTGGGGCGGGGGGGGGGGGCGACATCTCTC
>NW_028050364.1:0-408 GCF_054177405.1 Leptonychotes weddellii
CACACACACACACAGCTGTCTCCTCTCTCTGAGGGTGTACTGTGCGACATTCTGCTGTTTCTGGGCTTTTCCATCCATCCAGAAGTCAGGCTCAACCTGTGCTCAGCCAGTCATCCTCAGAGTCACAATGTCCAAGAGGCAGAATCCCCATCCGAGGAAACCCCAGGGACAACCAGTGTGACTAAGGTCATGTCACCAGGGCAGCCAGGACGTGCCCTGAACACCTGCTGTCCTGGGACCAGGCTGATGCTCAGGAATCCCAGGCGGAGTCTCTGTCCCCATGGGCAGCTCAGCCCCCACCACCTCTGGGCTCCAGTCCGTGTGGGAGGTGGATCAGTACATTGAATCTGGGACCCCAGCCTCAGTGCGGCTCCCACGGAGCACGTGGCCCATGGGGGATGTGAGACA
>NW_028050365.1:0-408 GCF_054177405.1 Leptonychotes weddellii
CCACTTGTCTTCCTCCGCAAGGTTGTTCTCCCCAAGTAAACCGAAGCAGTGAGCTATCTGGCCATGGGATTTGGGTTTTCTGTTTTTTAAAAATCTAAACACCGGTGCCTGGCTGGCGCAGTCAGTTGAGCATCCGACTCTTGGTTTCGGCTCGGATCGTGATCTCGGAGTTGTGGGATCAAGCCCCGCATCTGGCTCTGTGCTCCGCACAGTCGGCTTGGGACTTTCCCTCTCCCTCTGCTGCTCCACCCCGTGCTCGTGTGCTCCGCCCCCTCCCATAAATAAATAAATCCTTAAAAAGAAGTCTACTTTAAAAAATAAATAAAAATCTAAACTAGCTCTTAGGGTCTTTGTGAGGTTGAGATATGGGGGGGCAGGGGGCTGGCAAGGAGGAGCCTCTCAGGGTCA
>NW_028050366.1:0-408 GCF_054177405.1 Leptonychotes weddellii
GCACATGGCATCTACACCTCACTGGCCCTTTTCTTCATCCCCTATGGAGCCTTTTATAATGTGGCTGGAGAAGATGGGCAGCACATAGCCGACTACCAGTCTTTTGCAGTTACCATGGCTACATCTTTGGTCATTGTGGTCAGTGTGCAGGTAATCCTCATGCTGAAGATGGCTTTACAACTTTTAAAATTTGTTTTCATTGTTGATTGATTTTGTCTACTTGTTGGGGCAAAAAAATAATAATAATAACCCTAAAGGAATCTTGGAGGTTTTTTTTTTTTTTAATTTTTATTCTTATGTTAATCCCCATACATTACATCATTAGTTCTAGATGTAGTGTTCCATGATTCATTGTTTGTGCATAACACCCAGTGCTCCATGCAGAATGTGCCCTCCTCAATACCCACC
>NW_028050367.1:0-14897 GCF_054177405.1 Leptonychotes weddellii
GGTGGTGGGTATTGAGGAGGGCACATTCTGCATGGAGCACTGGGTGTTATGCACAAACAATGAATCATGGAACACTTCATCTAAAACTAATGATGTAATGTATGGGGATTAACATAAGAATAAAAAATAAAAAAAATAAAAAAATAAAAAAAAAAAACAATATGGTACTGGCATAAGGATATCCTATAGATCAGTGAACTAGAGTTGAGAGTAAACCTCCTATTTATGGTCACTGATTTTATTGTCAATTGATTTTTGACAATTCAATGTGGAAAGGTATTGGAGCAATTAAATATCCATATGCTAAAGAATGGATTTGTCCCCTTACCTCACACCATATACAATATTAACTCAAAATGGATCCTAGATCTAAATTCAAGAGCTAGAAGTATAGACAAAAATCTTAGAATAAAATAAGTAAATTTTTGTGACCTTATATAAGTATTTTTTAGATATGGCATCAAAAGCTCAAGGGATAAAACATAAAAATGACTTTGTGAATATTAAAAATTTTGTGCTTCAAAAGACACTACCATGAAAGTGAAAAAGACAAGTTATATTTGCCAATGCTATATCTGAAAAGGGACTTAAATCCAGAAAAAAAAACAAAAACAAAAAACTCTTTCACCTCCATATGAAAACAAATAAATTTTAAAATGCACAAAAAGGGGCACCTGGGTGGCTCAGTCATTAAGCGTCTGCCTTCAGCTCAGGTCATGATCGGGCCCACATCGGGCTCCCTGCTCAGTGGGAAGCCTGTTTCTCCCTCTCCCACTCCCCTGCTTGTGGTTCCCTCTCTCGCTAGGTCTCTCTCTGTCAAATAAATAAAATCTTTAAAAATAAATAAATTAAAATGCACAAAAAAATTCAGCAGTCATTTCACCGAATATATGAATGCCCAATAAACCCATGAAAAGGCCCAATATCATTAGGAATCATGGAAATATATATTAAAACCATGAGTTATTTCATAACCACTAAAATGGCTATAATCAGAAATAGACAAAAACAAGTGTTAATGTGAATGTGGGTAAACTGGCAATTTGAATGTTAAATAATACAATCACTTTGGAAGATAGTTTGGCATTTTCATTGGTTTAACATAGATTTGCCATATGACCCAGTGATTCTACTCCTTGGCATCTATGCAAGGGAAATGAAACATAAGTCCTTCCAAACTTGTATGTAAGTAGCAGTTCATAGCAATATTATTCATAATAGAAAGAACAGGGAAACAACCCAATGTCCATCACCTGGGCAATGGATAAACAAAATGTAGTATATCCATTCAATGGAATAGTATTTGGTAATAAAAAGGAACCAAGTACTGGTGTCTTCTACAACATGAATAAACCTCAAAAACCATATGCTGACAAAAAGACCACATATTGTATGATTACATCTATAGGAAATGTCCAGAAAAAGTGAATCTATAGAGACAGAAAGATTTATGGTTGCCTGGGGTAGATGGTGGGAACAAGGAGTGACTGCAAACAGACACTAGTATTTTTTGTGATGGGTGATGCAAATGTTCTAGAGTCCAATAATGGTTGCAAGATTCTGTAAATTAAGTAAAGGTTAATAAATAGCATAGCTAAAATGGGTTAATTTTAGGATATATAAATTATAACTCAGTTAAGTTGTTTAAAATAAAAAAATACCATACTGGCCAAAGGTTTTAGTCTCCATTCTCCCTTCATGCACCCATCTTGGAATTCCTGGATTATAAAAGGTTGAATGTAAGTATGCTGAATCCCAGATTCTCCCTAGGAATAAATAATATTACATACTGTTGTTATTTCTATTGGCCAGAAAGGGAGTCCAAAGCAAAGTGCACCAGTGGCCAAAGCTGAATAACCAGGTACCATGTTTGGTCCATAAGTGGAAAGAAAGCATGACAGACAAGTGTTAGAAAGCAGTTGATGATGGAGATCACAATGAGGTTTATTTTAGGAGGAACTGGAAATCAGATTTCCAGGAAACCAAGAACCAGATTTGGAGTCTTAATTTCAACAATTTCTGACATACCATAATTGAAGGTCTTCCTTGTTGCTGCACTGGTGCTCTCTATGATGTTTTCTGCAGAAATGCAGGCCCTTTTCATGAATACCATAAAGATACTTCTTATACTTTGCATAGTTGACTATCTCTGTATCTCATGCTCCAAACTGCCCCCACTACACAGGAACACACATGATTAAAGACTCCCCAAGGGTTGGGACCATATCTTGTTAATTTCAGTGCATGATGCAGGTTCAAATGCCTTGGCCCTTAAAACTAAGAATAGGAAGCCAAGAGAACTTTAACAGAATCCAGTATTTCAGACAGAAACTAGTTTTTTTGAAGCTTGAACACATATTAGATATGGGACCTTCAGGGATCATGCTTCTCCTTGGACCCTCACTTTCCTCCTCCCTCTCATGTGGATAATGACGTTATCTTCCAGGGTTTGGGAGAGATCTAAATGGCAAATCTTAGGTCAATCATTTGGCACTTGGTGCTTAATAACTGATGGCTATTTTTTCCCTGAAACAGGACCAAGCCGGGGCCT
Organism: Leptonychotes weddellii; assembly: GCF_054177405.1. NCBI lineage: Eukaryota > Metazoa > Chordata > Mammalia > Carnivora > Phocidae > Leptonychotes > Leptonychotes weddellii. The sequence goes on from NW_028050367.1 coordinate 2,552, forward strand.
CTCTGAGTCAGTTACCCTGGAGCCTTATTATCTCAGCATGCCCTATGCTCCATGGTGTTTCTGCAGACCCAGTAGGCTGGGCTGGGTCTTAAAAGGAATTCCTCTAGAATATCCCAGGTGTATTAATCATCTTGGGCTGCCTAATAACAAAATACCATAGCCTGGCTAGCTTAAACAACAGAAACTTATTTTCTCACAGTTCTGGAAGCTAGAAATCGGAGAGAATGCCAACATGGTTTGGTTTTGGTGAAGCTCTCCTGGCTTACAAATGACAGACATCTGTGTCATTATGGGGTAGAGGTCTGCCTCCCATTCTCTTCTTGTAAAGCCACAGTCCTAGCAGATTAGGGTCCCACCCTCATGTAACTTTACCTTTCAATGACCCTGTCTCCATGTACCATCACACTGAGGGGTTAAGGTTTCAACATACGAATTTGGAAAGGACACAGTTCAGTCTACAGCACCAGGGAAGGCTTATTTAAACACAGAATATGGGCACAGAGCTAGTTAAAGGCCCTGATTATCTTCCTTTTACCTATCACCTTTCCATTACTAGGTTGTTTGGGTTTTTTTCCTCCACTGATAAAGCATTTCAAAAAACATAAAGTTTGATTATGAAAAAATCATATTGGCACCCAGTGAGACCTGAGAATTCCCAGAGTCCATCCTGAATGATGTTTTTCCTGCGTAAAGCAGGTAGTCTCCTAGGTTTCATGATTCTTTGCTTTCTCCCTCTGTGCTAGACACTTGTCAGGCTCCTTTCAATGGACCCAATTATGGCTTCATGTTAAACCAAAAAACCCTGACTATTTTAACCTGGAATTCTTCCTCCTGTATACTTCCCCCATGTATACTCTTAAGCAACAGGAAGAGCTACCTTACACAGACAATACCCTGAAGGCCCTACAAGGAAAGAATGCCAGGGACCTAATGTTTGTGTCCCTCAAAATACAAATGCTAAAACCCTAATCTCCATGTGATGTTGAGAGGTGGGGCCTTTGGGAGGTGATTAGGTCATTAAGTGGAGCCCTCATGAATGGGATTAATGCCCTTATAGGAAGAGGCCTGAGAGCTGGCTGTTGATAAGCTACTAAGTTTATGGTATTTTGTTATAGCAGCCCAAGCTGATGAGATAAGGAGCCTTCAACAAAGAACTAAGACTGAGTTTAGAGTTGATACCCCCCACAGTATTAGTCAAAATCTTATAGGCATAGGGTGGAGGGAAGATGAAGGTAGAACCCAGAGTCAGTCTTTGTACACTATGTATAGGCACTTTATATACATTACAGAGCTTACCTTCTTAACTACCATCTGTTCTCTTACTTATCAATACAAAACCCTTCTCAGTCTTTCAAATCCTAGCTGTTTTTCAACTTACCTCTCATAGCAGTGATTTCACTGAAGTATTTATTTATTCTGAAAATATTTTATAATTGAGTTTTCATGATAGATTTGTTAAGAGCTGGGGTTTGGAGCCTGACAGACCTGGACTTATATCCCAGATACTCACCAGATATTTCTTGGAAAAATTATTTAACCTCCCATAAAATAGTTAATCATATCTCTCTCATAGAGAAGTGTAAGAATTAAACAAGCAATTACGTGAGGTGCTTATTGCATGTCCTGACCCAATACAATGTAGCTTTTAATATTATTAGGATAAGTGACTTGTCCAGGGTCACTGATACCAGAGAGGAGTAGAACCCTCTGTGTCCCATTGTAGTCTTCCATGCTAGCCCTCTTTTCTATGTCTGACATATCTCTTGCATTCTAGGCTAAGAGATGAAATTGTTTAGCAAAGAGCATAAACATAAGCATAAGTGAAAACAGGGCCCTAATCTTGCCACCAGTATTTGCTAGCTCTGTCCCCCCTGTCCAACTCTGTGTTTAGTTCTTTTCATCTGTCAAATGACTGACAGAGTATGTGTTCGAGTTCCTTAAACATTGCAGGTGCTTTCAGAATGTTGGTTGCTTGTATTTTGCCTCTTTATTTGATAACGCCATAAGAGATACTACAGATCAAATCACCCTACTTCATGACTATGTTCCCTCTGCCTGCCACTCTCCAATCTAAACCTACTTTGATAGAATATTCAATGGTTAAGAGCAAATTTAGAGTACAAACAACATTTAGTTGGTTCATGGCCCATTGATCTCATTCTCACCCTTGCCTAGTGAGCTAGAATAGGGCTTTGAAGTGATCTCCACCCAATTTCCAGCTTCCGTTACCAAGAGGTCAGAGCCAAGATACAAGCTGAATCCTATTTGGCTAACTCCAAGTTGGTGTTTCATCCATTCCAAGTGTATACACTTTTAAGACATTTCACAACTCATGTGTGAAGGTAGCAGGGGATTACAGCAATGGTAGAGAGATGGGGGAAAGTGACCAAGAAGATTGCTGGCACAGTGAACTTACTCTGGCAGGCAACTACAAACAGTTCACTAATGGATAGACAGAAGGAATTTGGATTTTCAAAAACAATCAAAACTCTAACAAAAGCAAATCCCATAATATCTCAGAAGATCTACATGAAATAGATTAGTGGAACAGATATTGCCATATCCAAAGGAGAAGGATTATTCCACTCAAAGTTCAGAACACTCAATCCTACTCTCCCAGGGTCACCACTGTCAAAATTGTGTTAAAACTGAAGCTGCTATTACTTCACTTGCCTCACCTACTGGAGCTAAAAGGAACTTTAGATAAGTTGTCACTTAACTACAATAAAGAGGGTATAAATATGTCAGTTAGTTTCTCAGATTTGAAATGCATCTTAGAAACCACCAAGTTGAAACCTAACCATCTCCCCAACCTTGCACCTACTGCATACATCATTTCTATAGCCGAGAAAATATTCAATTTCTCCTGCAGACTTTAATAGGGAACTCAGTTCTCTAATAAGAATGAAGTATGGATAAAGAAGATGTGGTCAATATATAAAATGGAGTATTACTCAGCCATCAGAAAGGATGAATACCCAACTTTTACATCAACATGGATGGGACTGGAGGAGATTATGCTAAGTGAAATAAGTCAAGCAGAGAAAGTCAATTATCATATGGTTTCACTTATTTGTGGAACATAGGAATAGCATGGAGGACATTAGGAGAAGGAAGGGAAAAATGAAGGGGGGGAATCAGAGGAAGAGATGAACCATGAGAGACTAAGGACTCTGAGAAACAAACTGAGGGTTTTAGAGGGGAGGGGGGTGGGGAGCTGGGTTAGCCCAGTGATAGGTATTAAGGAGGGCACGTACTGCATGGAGTACTGGGTGTTATATGCAAACAATGAATTGTGGATCACTACATCAAAAACTAATGATGTATTGTATGGTGACTAATATGATAAAATAAAATTAAAAAAAAAAGAATGAAGCCAAACTCAAGTGCAAAATATAGCTATTATTTGGGTCATCCAAAATCTGCAGGAAGACAAAAAGCACTGAATTAAAACGTTGACCTTGAGCAAGTTGCTAGACCTTCCCAAGCCTTAGTTTTCATTTTAAATTTAAGATGTTTGAGTACTCCTCTCCTGGGCTTGCGAAGTTTAGATAAGATATGTATGTAATGATATAATGTTTGACATTGTAATTTCTCAGTAATGGTTAGCAACTGTCTTCATTATTACCAAAGTTTATTTTTCACATATATATGAGACTTGAATAAAATGGTTTATAATGTACTTTGCAAAAGCAATAGTAATTTATTATAAATATTTTTACAATGTTTTTCCCCACTGATAGGTTATAAAACTTAGATCCAAAGGGTCAGCCCCTCTGTCTTGAGTATGTGTATGTATGTATTTTAATTACTATTAAAAAAGTGGCTGCCACTTATTGAGCCCCTACTTTGTGCTGGGGCTTTTCACACATTACCTAATCCAATGCTCACAATAACTCCATGAGGTACTACAATTCAGATAAGGAGTCTGAGGTTTAGGAAGTTAGAAAATTTACATAAGGTCACCCAGCCAGGTCTCTGGCTCTCATGCTCCCTGTACCTGCGCTAATGTCTTTTGTGTTTATTCCTAAAAGGTGCCCTTGGTTTAAGAAACAAAAGCCAGGCTCTAGGAAGCTGGGAATGAAATTGTACCAGTGTTTCAATGCCTGAGCCTGCAGTGATTCTGAGTAAGATTGCAAACTTCATGGAGAACTGGTAGCCTCAGGAAGAAGCTGTCAATCTCAATTAAGATATCACAATGTCAGATGAGAAAGGTACTTCCATGAAGCCTATTGTTGAATGAGTGTCAGGTGAAGGCAGTACTAATTACTGCATGATCCAAATATGTCTATTTCCTACTCCTCTCAAACTAAGGTCACCAAGTTATTATGGCATGGTGGTTTGCACTATTTTGAATTCCGCCAAGTGGCAGGTGGCCTGACAAACATGCAACTCAGCGTGTTTTGTTGGGTCCCCACAGCTGTGCTGCCAATCAGTTTGGGAGGGCTGCAAGTTAATGCTAATTAGCTTCTGTTGATCTGCATATTCCAACAGCCTCCCAGGATTCCCATTTTGATATGCAGGATTGCCAGTTGGGTATGTGATTGAATTAAGAAGCAAAAAAGATTTTATCTTCCACGCAGGGGTTTGTGGGTCTGAATTCCCAGCAGAGGCTGTTACCCTTCTGGTTCATAGTTGGCAGCTCTGGCCCCCAGCATGGGAGTATGGGCTCCAGCCTAGTGGGTGCTTATGAAAACAAAAATGCTGCCCTAACCTCCTAACACTATTAGGAGTAAACATTCTTTCCATCTGGTCTGTGAACTGGCACTGGCAATTTAGATGGGCAAGGAATCTATAGTTTTCTTTTCCATTTGGTTCAAATCTGTTTAGTTCAAGTCACCTAAACCCAAATACATCAGTAATGAAGAATTATTTCTGGTGGCATGCAAAGAGCACAAATTCCAAATGGTCACTTCCAAATGCATTGGCTGTCATTGGATAAACTGCTTTACCTTTCTGGACCTGTTTCTTCAAATACAGTGTTAGAAGGCTGTGCTACAGTCCCTTAAAGGAAAGAAGGTATATGACAAAGATAGCAAAATGTTTGACACATATTAACCCTTGGACATTGTAATGTATTTTTGAAATCATTTTTTTTTAATTAGACAGCTATCTAGTGGGCACTCTATGTCAACTCAATGCATATGGCTGGAGGTTCAAATATAAATAAGATTATTCATTTCCCTCCTGGAGTACATAGTAAACAGACAACTACAATGGGATAAATAAAGTCCCTTCCAACAACAGTATTCTGCAATTCTAGTCTTCCTTTCTTTCTGCTATGATTACAAGGGAACACCCCAGTTTTCTGGGTCTATCTCTTAATAGCTTTGTTTTCCTGGATATGTTGCTTAACTTCTCTGGGCCCACATTTCTCCTTCTGTAAAAATAATGCACACCACATAATTATCATTAAGTCACTTACATGAAATACTGCTTGTTAAAGCTACTGACACATAGTAGGTATTCAGTAAATGGTATTTTCCTTCTGTTTTTCCTTTCAATCGATATTATTAGAATCACATGAGTTCAATAAATTCTGGGGTAAAGGACAAAGGTAGAAGGAAAAGAGGTGGAAGGATTTTAGCCATGCTAGGAAAGGAACTCAGCAGGAAACTGCACTGTAGGGGCTGATGTATTTAGATTTTGCACCTGTATTTCATCAGGGCAATGAAAATATGATCTCACTGGGTAAACATTACAAAAACAATTTTCAAAAGTTTAACTTGGCTGCAGCTTTAGAAAGTTCTGCTTCCCTGAAGTGATTAAACAATATTTCTTGGAAAACATTTGCTAAATATAATTGTGAGGGAATTTTTCTTTTTCTTATTGTTGGATTTAGGAGGCCCAGTTGGATTTTTGTAGGAAAAGTTACCAATGTGATTGCTACATTTCTATTTTACATTAATCACATTTCATATATTTTCATGTGTATGTATAAATATGTATGTCTCCATTTCTCTATGTATATGCATAGAATGCATGTGGTAATGTGTCTATATGTAGTGTATGCATATAAATGTTCATATATATACAAATTTGAGAATTGAGTGCATGCATACACATATACATGTGTTTTATAATATGGCATGTATATCACTCACTCAGGTATTGTAGTAGTTAAGAGCATAGGTTCTGAAATCAGACTTTCAGAATTTGAATCCTAGCTTTATTATTGCTATATGACAATAGGCAAGTAATTTAATCTGTGCATCTCAGACATTATCTTAAATAATGTCTTAAGATATCCGTGAAATGGAGATAATTTTATCTACTGCAAAGAGTAATTGTGAGGATTAAATAGATTTACATGAAAGTACAAAATAAACTTGGCAAACTATTTGATATTATTGCTATTGTTATTATGACTATTATTGTTATTGTGTTATTTTTCATTCGTTCATTTGGATTACTTTGACTTTAACATTTTTTTTTGTTTTAAACCTCAAGTGGAAATAGATTTAAGTAATATCAGAGCTTTTCTAAGTGGTAGGTATTTTAATCAAATTTTAAAGCACATCATTCCTTTGTTGTGGGAAGAATCATCTGGATATATGTATTTAGCTATATACGCCATCTCACCACCATACCCCCTCTTGGAGAAAATAGTGAAATAACCTTGAATGCATGTGTTTTAGACTAAAAGGATCAATGTGCTATTTGGCAATACAAATTGAATATATGTTTTAGCAAAGCTATTTCTTTGCATACTTTGTTGCTTCTCTGAGAGAAAGATTTCTTCATTAAGTAGAAGTTTAGGCTGCAAATTAGTGCTTGTTTTGACCAAGATACATATGCTTGTAGTTGATCAAAAGAGATTAGTAATAGAGACCCGATGATTGTAAGAAAAAAAAATGCAGGCCTAGTATTTAACTCAAGCTGGAAGAGAAACTGGATCAAGAGCTGTGTGGGCTTGGCACAACTCAGACTGGACTGGATTTGAATCTCAGCTCTATCTCTTCCTAGTGTTGTGACATTAGGCAAGTGTGAAATCAGAAGTAAATAACTGAGCCTTTCAAATAGCACTGGTCTTGGACCATTGCCCTCCTGTGTCATTGTCTTGTGGCCATAGAGCCAAACATACCCTTTCCAGTGAAAGGTGGAGGTTTTCATCAACAATGTGGGCATTTCCACAATCATCCTGGGAAGAATTTAATCCTTGGACTGAAAGGAAGACAGGAGAAAGAACATTACCTATTTTATGGCTCTCATTTTGTTTCTTTAAGCAATCCATTTAACTAGGGAACTAATATTCACTAGACTCCTATTCTAGGTCAGATTGGGATGCTAGGAAAGGATGTATAGGACATGGCCTCTGCTCTTAAAATACTCATAATTGAGAGATTTAGACTTTGAATAAATAAAAGCCATCAGTTTGATGGATGCTATGTAGAATGCAAAAATCTGTATACACAGAGGAGGAGGAGGAAATGGTTAGTTCTCTCCAGGGATAAAGGGAAACATCTAAAGTGAGGTGAAGCTTGAACTATCTCTTAAAGAAAGGGTAGGAATAGGAAAAATAGAAGGGAAAGAGGTTTCAAGCAAAAGGAACATTCAAAGCCACCGTGGTAAAGTAGTATAGTAAATTCAGGGAATGGCCATAATTCAGTGTGATTAGATCTTAAAAAGTGAAGAGAGGAGTAATCTGAGACCCTAGGCCTGAAGAGATTATTAGCCCCACTTTGATGGCCTATGTATTACATGTTCAACTATGATTTATTTTTCCTAAGGGCAATATGTAACCATCAAAAGGTTGTAAGCAGTTGAGAGACATATATATTTTTTCATTTTGGTGCATTCAGGCAGGTATATGAAGAATAAACATGAAAAGGGAAAGAATAGAAGAAATTATTTAAGGGGGCATTATAGGAATGGGGACATAGAATACTTAAGGTTAGAACTAAGGGAATACAAAAGGACAGGAAAAAAGATCATTAGAGATAACCATCTCTAAAAGTTGGAAATTGGTCCATGGAAGGAAGGGGTCAAGTGTGATCCCAGGTTTCTTGTTTGGAGGTGATTAATATTGGAATGCACGGGGCGCCTGGGTGGCTCAGTTGGTTAAGCGACTGCCTTCGGCTCGGGTCATGATCCCAGGGTCCTGGGATCGAGTCCGGTATCGGGCTCCACCTGCTTTGCGGGGATCCTGCTTCTCCCTCTGCCTGCCACTCCCCCTGCTTGTGCTCTCTCTCTGGCAAATAAATAAATAAAACTTAGGAAAAAAAAATATTGGAATGCACGTTGAAGAGCATTTGGGGAGGACAGAAAATAGGATTTTTGTTCTGAAAATTCTAAGACTGAGATGGTTAGGGGACAGGACACTCAAATTGATATACAAATTTGGATATAAGGATTTGGAGCTAAGGGGAGAGGTTGGAGCCAGGTAGAAATTTAGAAATAATTAGCTTAGAAATGACAATTATGAGAGTAGACGTGATAATTTAAAAAATGCCCTTCAAGTGAAAGGAGAGTACAAACAAGGAAGAAACCACCAAAGGATGACTACATTTATGACAAATTTAAATACCTATCATCTAAGTGGCACTGATCTTTCAACACATCAAATGAAGCCCTAGACTTGCTAAAAGACTCTGAATTAGGCTCTTCCAGAAGCTGTTTACTTTCTCCATCAAGGTGAAATGAACTGAATCTAAAAAATACAGCAACTGAACCAATAAAGAAAGAAAAAAAAAGAATTAAAAATTTGCTGACCACTGTTTTGAAGGACACCTCTCACCTTTTCTCTAACAAAGTAAGGGATGATGGGGCACTTCACTCTTCTTTTAAAATAATTAAGCATCGAAAATACAGGATTAATCATACAAGAAAATAGTAGTCCATGTTCAACATTACTATAATAAAAGGACATATTAAAAGGCCCCATTCATACAGTAGTAACAGGAAATACAATCATCTTTTGGTGGCTGTTGGTTGGTTGGATTTTTTTTAAGCTCATGAATGAAAAGTCTCCAAATGATGTGGGTCCTGTGGTTTTTCTCAGACAGCTTAATAAATGTTAAAGAACTGAGACTAATTTAAAGAATAGCTTAGTAGGAAATTTGGAGGGAAAAAGAACCTTAGGAGATGTCTTAAGAATCAAAGACAAGTTTTAATGAATTGGGTGGAGTTGATAGAGCCCTGAAGTTTATTCTCTGTATGAAGGAAATGATCTCACAGTGATAATACAAATGGTATTCATATTATTCATGAAATAGTTTTCTTTTTTAAAAAGTTAATTATAAATGGATTTCATAGCTCCTTAGATTCAGAAAGCACAGTACATTTCAGTAATTTACTTATTCTCTGTGAAGGGACTTTTTGAATATTTGAAAAAAAGATTTGGTTTAGGATAAATTAAATGCAAGGAGTTCTTTTTTTTTAAAGTCATGACAGGTATAATAAATTTTTTTATTCTCTGGAATTTGAGCTCTGGTCACTGCTGTAACCAGCTGAGTTTCATTTCGATTATAGCTTTCTGCCTCTGTAACTCCAAAAATCCAACATTTCCCAAACCCATCCAGGTAACATGATGGTCAAGCTACCTAGAATGTCTTCTTCTCTTCTCTCTTGGTAAACTACTAATCATTCAAGACCCACCACAATTTTATCTCCTGTGAAGTCATCTACAATTTGTTCTATTGTTCCTTCTTCTGTGCCTCAACAATACCTTGATCATATTCCTATATGAACGTATACTAGTTTTATTAGTAATCAGCTACACATACATCTTTATAGCTGGACTAGGCCTTGCCCCATGCCTCGCACACAGGGTATATTAAGTAAATATTTCTTGTTATGATGACATGATTACTACTTCATCATCATCAACCATATCCATATGTATACCTGTGTCTATCTACAGTTTAGACAATGAACTCACAGATATGGTCCCTTTTGAATATCAAGATACACACAAGACTATAAGGACAACTACTTTTCTTTTTTTTTTTTTTTTTTAAGGACAACTACTTTTCATCCCATTTTTCAGATGAGAAAGGTTAAGACAGACTCCAAAGTCTTATCCAGTATTCCATGGGAAATAAGTGGGAGGAAAAAAAAAATCAATTCTCTTCTTCTGATATTAGATTCTAATGCACTATATTCAATTAAGTGGAATTTTCAAAGCCATGTGTTTATACGTTTATTCCTTGGATCTTTTATTTACATAGAACTCAGGTGAACAAAATTGAATTAACATATCCCTAGGTTTATCACAGTCATCATCAATTCATGCAGTGAACTAATCATACTAATTTATGTGTATGTATGTGTTAATATGACTAATCCCCATGAATCTACCACTTCTTCCTGCAACTAAAATAGTCACTAACTATATCAACATGTTCCTCCTCCTTCATCTCACCAACCTGATTTATTGTCCAGCCATAAAGTAGCTTTAATTTGAATTTTATGCTTATCATTCCTTTGAATCTGTGTTCACAATTAGTTTAGTTTTATTTTCATTTTTGAACTTCACATTAAAATTATGTTGTATTTAGTTTTCTGGAAATTGATTTTAGTTTAACACTACTAATATTTATCCATCCTATTTTGTTTAGTTGCAGCTCTTAATTTTCACTGCTGGATATTTTATGAATATACTACAATTTAACTATTCTATTCACATAAATTTGGGTTATTTTTAGGTTGGGTTTTTTGTTTTGTTTTGTTTTGTTTTTTTTTGGTTTTATGAATGGTGTTGCCATGAGTAGGTCAACATTCTTTTGAATATATACCTGGAAGTAGAATTGTTGGGTTGTAAGTTATATAAATACTTTTCTTTACAGGAATATGCCAAGTTGTTTTTACAAAGGGATTATAACAATTTATAAAACCACCAACAAGGTGCAAGAAATATCGATGATCCACATTCTCTGCAGTAATTATTGTTAGGCTTCTCATATTTTGTTAATCAAGTAAATGTGAAAAGGTATCTCATTATGGTGTTGATTTGCATTTCCCCAATTGCTAATCATGTTAAGAGTATCTTCATACATTGGCAATATTTCTTTTTATCTATAGAACTTCCTCATGTATTTGTGATACAAATATGTTGTTATATGCATCGTAAGTATCTTCATGTGTTTTGTATCTTGTCTTTTGACTTTCCTGGTAGATGCTGTTTTCAATGAATGTTAACTGGTTAGTAGTTTATAACTGCATCCTTGAAAAAAAAGTGATTGGCCAATGGATCTGCTTTACCCAAACCCTGGGGAATCAGCCTGCAGCCAATAACTAATAACAGATACAAGAGGCTCACCCCCTTATCTCAAGGTTTGCTCTGTGGTAAATTCATGTTCCAGAGCTTCCCATGGGATTAGGGTGAAGCTAGATTTGAGCTGAAACCACATATTCACTCAGCCACATCCCCTCCTTATACTGCTTTCCTCATTTCCCTACAGGTTCCTCCTGAGAGCATGTCATCATAAGTTACTTGCACAAAATTCCCTATCTTGGGTTTGCTTCTAGGACATTCAATTTAAGATACTTTGAGACAGCTTCTGATGAACACTTCTTGATTTTAATATAGTCAAATGTATCAGTCTTATGAATTTCTCTTTTAAAAAAGTCTATTAATAAATCCCATCTTTCAGAGGTACAGGTCTGTGATTATGTTTAAAAAAAAAAAGGGAAGAAGAAGATAGTAGGAAGGGAAAAATGAAGGGGGGAAATTGGAGGGGGAGATGAACCATGAGAGACTATGGACTCTGAGAAACAAACTGTGGGTTCTAGAGGGGAGGGGGGTGGGGAATGGGTTAGCCTGGTGATGGGTATTAAAGAGGGCACGTATTAAATGGAGCACTGGGTGTTATATGCAAATAATGAATCGTGGATCACTACATCAAAAACTAATGATGTATTGTATGGTGATTAACATAACAAAATAAAAAAAAGAAAAAAACTAATGATGTAATGTATGGTGATTAACATAATAAAATTAAAAATAAATAAATAAATCCCATCTTTCTTCAGGGTCAGTTATTATTTAGATTTGCTATAAATGTTTTAAGATTTTGCTTTTCACATTTAAATTTACAATGGTCCCAGAGTTGATTTTTGTATATAGCATGAAGTAGGAATCAAATGATTTACTTTATATGTGAGTAACCATTTTGTCCAGGTTTATTTATTGGATTCCTTTTTATTATGTTATGTTAATCACCATACATCATTAGTTTTTGATGTAGTGTTCCATGGTTCATTGTTTGCATATAACACCCAGTGCTCCATTCAGTACATGCCCTCTTTACAGTTTTTTTTTATTTTTTTATTGTTATGTTAATCACCATACATCATTCGTTTTAGATGTGGTGTTCCATGATTCATTGTTTGTGCATAACACCCA
>NW_028050368.1:0-9035 GCF_054177405.1 Leptonychotes weddellii
ATGAAAATGCAATTTAGCTTATCTCTAGCTCAGATTCTTAAAAACAATATAGTAGAACTAAGCTTTAGAGAGATTTCTTTTCTCATTAGGAAAAGTACAATAATACAACATGTCACTTCCCTTCTCTTTTCAATGTATTTGCCTACTACCACCTCCACAATAAAAATTTAAGGAAATGAAAATAAAAGCAGAATAGAGACAATGTTTTACTACCTAAAACTGATTTCCAGCAAGAAATCCCAAATGCATTGCTAATTCTAAACTCTTAACTCATCAAACATCAAGTCTTCTTAATATCCAGTAGTTTGCAACTCTGATAAGCATAGAATAAACTGAGGAGCATTTCAAAACCCCCAAATACAATTTGTCCAGAAATCTGGATTTAGTTCCTTTAGTGGCCTGGTATTTTTCAGACCATGTCTTTGGAATTGAAATCTTTGAAAAATACCAGGCCCTAACACTGGTATTTTGAAATTTCTAAAGTGCAGCAGTGATGAGAACCGCCAAATACAATGATACTAGGTGTTTCCTTCTCATTGGTCCTTATGCTGATTTACTTTCTTGCTAAACAAGTCCCCACCTGAGCACTAAAGCTTCAATCCCTTCTAATGTCATCCTAATTTCAACCTGGTGTACATCTGGTGTCCTCTGATTATTTAAAGTAATGCAGACTTTAACACAGCACAATGGTCTCCCTCAGCCTCAAACTTCTTGCTTTAATTCAATTCATTCCAACACGTGTGGGGGCGGGGGGGGAGGGATTTTTCCAAACTCTGTCACTTGACAGCATTTTAATGTCATTTAAATATTTGCTTGGTTCAGTTTCAGGTAACAGAGTATCCATATCTCCTGGGGAGGAAATCCCATAAAAAATATCTAAACATGATAGACACAATGTAAAAATAAGCATATTTTAAATTCATGCTTAATCAGGTAAGAATTAAAAGGAAATCCCAGAGGCTAATAATGAAACAAAAGCAGAATACAGAGGTATAAGAAAATCCTGAGGTTAGGGACTGCTCTACAGAAAACAGAAGGCAGCCCATGAAGGGATGGATTATATATGAGATACCTCAGAAAAGCCTGACACCCAGAAGGAGCAGACAGTCAAGAAAAGAAGGGGGCAAACAGGGAAAACAGTAGCCCTGGCTTGTCTTGAGTCTGGGCCAAGAGAAACAAAGGTGCCCTTTCAGGACTATAATACATGCAACCCTCATGTGCATTTGTTGAGTGCTGAATTCCAAAGACATGGTCTGAAAAATACCAGGCCACAGTTTAGGCTAAATCTGCCCTTTCTTAGTGGTTGCCAAACACTCAGCAGAAAAGAACTCCTCAGAGAAAAAGTACATCATTTCAAGTCTCCATGAATAAATAAGACATAAGTAATTTAATAATCCCACAAATATGCCAGAAAGATCATCACAGTGTCATATATAATGATTACACATCTGTGTTATTAAGTTAATGTAAAAATATGAAAAATAGGATTTTCTTTGAAATTATGTATTATTCTGCAGTATTGGCTTTTCTTTACATCAATACTATTATTTAAACAAAGTGAGACAGTGGCAATTAGTAATAATTAACAAAAGGACTAAATAATATGTGAGAAAATATAGCAATATTTTATATTTCTGTCTGTCCTCTGATGCAGAAATGTGTCCACTCTTTAAAGTCCTCGTGGATGTTTAAAATGTATAAGCTATATCCTTGTATATTCTTAACACACATAAATGTATGTCTTTTTTTTAAAGACTTTATTTGAGAGAGAGAAAGAGAGCAGAAGCAGGGGGAGGGGCAGAGGCAGAGGGAGAAGCAGACTTCTCACTGAGCAGGGAGCCCGACACGGGGCTCGATCCCAGGACCCTGAGATCAGGACCCGAGACTAAGGCAGACACTTAACTGACTGAGCTACCCAGGTGCTCCTAAATGCATGTCTTTTTTTTTTTTTTTAAGATTTTATTTATTTATTCATGAGAGACAGAGAGAGAGGCAGAGGGAAAAGCAGGCTCCCAAGGATCAGGGAGCCTGATGTGGGACTCGATCCCAGGACCCTGGGATCATGACCTGAACCGAAGGCAGACGCTTAACCATCTGAGCCACCCAGGTGCCCCTAAATGCATGTCTTTTTAAAGTAATATAAATACAGTAGAACTAATTGATCATTTAACAATAATATAACAATGATATATTTCTTCCTGTCCCATGATCTGGTAGAAAGTTTACTCTAGTTCCTTTTGTAGGAGCTTAGGTTCTCCAGTGTTTCTTTTATATGGTGGTAAAACCGAAAGCAGTCCAACATCAAATTCGGGTGCACTTACAGGTCTGCTCTGAAAAGGCCACATTAACTGATTCCTGACATTGGTCCAATGGATGACATCAAGCTAGATTCATCTCATAAAAGCATCTGAGCATCAAATAGCTAGGAATTGACTTACTAGCAACACCCTAATTTTGGCTTGTAGGAATTAGTCCCCCCTGTCCAGAAACATCCATCCACTCTGTATCTACAAGCTTGCTGTGGTCAAATAGCTGTTTGTCAGTCAGATCTTCTGCACCACAAATCCACCATGCAGACATTCACTTCTGAAGTGGCAACCATTTATAAACACTCTAAAACACACTGGCTGTCACCAGAAGTTAAACCCGCTCTTTCTCAGAGAAAATGGTTTTAAACACAGACACCATCTCACTTTGTGAAACTGAAGTTGGCTTCCAAATATTTTGCAGTTTTAATGAAAAAAAAATTACAATGTCCTGTGTAATTTGACTACCCTAACCCAATAATTTGAGTTTGGAAGCAATTCCCCCCCTTAGTTTTGTGTTTTGTTTTGTTTTTTTTAATTCTATGAGTTTTGGTTGCAACCTATACATTAGACATTACCTCCAACTGAATAACTCAGGTACAGTTATTTATCTTTTTTAGATACCTTCTGGTCTCTTCAGAGATAAGTTCACAGTTTTGGAGAAACAGCAATATAAATGTTTGATTTTCTAGATCTTTCTCCATTCATCCTCAATGTGCTATCAAATTAGAGAAGAATGTGCTTTCCATGCACTTTGAATAGATGATTTTATGGCAGTTGAGTGATGTAATATCTTCTCTATAGCCAGCAACATGGACAACCAACTGGTAGTTGCACATACAAGGTCATTTCCTTCCAGTTCAGTAAAGCCAGAAATCTCAATAAGGGGTTTCTGCATATTTTAAGGAAACTGTAAAGTGACCAAAAGCTTTTATTAGAAAGACTTGATATCATGGGCAAGCAAAACACACACCTTTTAAGCAGCATTGTGTAAAATGTGTGCAGGGTATTTAGCAGGTAACACTATCTCATTTTCATGGATAAGAATTTTAGAGATTAAATGGAATGTGCCAAATTCTACCATTGCACTGTCTACTGAATACGTACACAGAGGAGCAAAGCTTAGTTTGCATGCAGACATATCAACAATCTGCTGTTTCATTAAATCTTCACAGAGATCAAAAGACACCTTAAAACTACATTTTTCAAATCAAAGTAACTATGGGAAACTTGTCATTGCTGTCATTTGACTCATCACTCTATATACTGCAGAAAGTGATCATAGTAAGAGTCAACCGAATCTGCTTTATATGAATGATATGAATCCAACATGTCTGTTATCGAAATGCCTCCCCATGTTCACCCGCAAGAAATTTGAGCTGCAACGTCTCAACCAGGAAATATAACTTTCACAGATGAAGCAGGGGAGTGGTATGATGGTGGGTGTTTGTTAGTAAGGAGTGCCCAAGCTAATTCAAAAGCCACGACTTTCAAATGAGCTTCGGTGTCTTTCTGGGAGACAAAACCCAACTGATTTAAAAGTATCTACCTGTCTGTCCTGTGTTTGTAACAGTCTCTATGTGTGTGTTCCTATCCCTTCTCCTCTCTGTCTCCTGTGTAGTGTGTGCTTGGTTTGGGTTATTTGCCACCCTCATCAGGTACCTATGATCTTCTCTCTGCCATTAAAATAACACAGTGCTTTAGCATTCTTTTTTAGTGCTGTCTGGGTCATGCAGGTGTTGTTATGGTAATCATTCTTATTTTCATTATCCGAACTTTCACAAAACATGGTCACAATATTTGCAATGTTGAAAATAAACTAGCATTCATGGTCACAATATTTGCAATGTTGAAAATAAACTAGCATTAACGGAATGCAAAGTGCAGCAGCTAATCTACAGACACATGTTAGGAGCAGAATGCAAGTCAAAAGTATCTTGGTAGAGCACACTTTCAATATATTTCCCATAATGTGGAGTCCCAAAGCTGACATCCAAGGAAAAGGAATACAGAAGCTTAACTGGAGACAGATTGTAAAACATATCCCTCAAAAGGAGTTCCTTAGTATTTAATCTCACAGGGAGATTGAACCTACCATCTTTCTCTTGTTCTCCCTTGGTAAAAGCATCTCCTTCCTGTTCCTGCTATTTATGAAACGTGCGTTAACATCTAGGGGGTTGAGGGCAACTGGAGCAAGGGCTGTCTCTGTGTCCCTGTGAACTGGCTATTCACACCAGTTCCAACACAGCCCTCTGCTCCTGGGATCAGCTGCTGCATTTATCCCCAGGCAGTGAGCACCTCTTGGGCTGTCTCTCCTATCACACAGTCAAAGGGGGAGATCCTTTTATTTCTTGCCCTTAAACCTACAAGAGGTGACTTGCGTGTTCTTGAAATGGTCATGGCTGAGATGAAACCATGATACACTGCAGGAGGGGGTGGAGGTGGGTCTCCACACGGAAACTGCACAACGTCTTCAAAATTCTCCCATGCACACACCATCATCTTAAAACAACGTATGTACTGGCGGAAACTCTTAAGACTTAAAAGCATCTTTCTCCTTCCTCTGTGCCTTGCCAGCAGCTTGCCTCCCAAACATGCACACTCAAGCTCTTCCTCAATGTAAAAATTTAAAAAAATGATATTTTGGTATCACAGATTAGAGATACTTCAGTTAGCCTAGAGGAAAGGAAATAAAAACCAAACATGTGTATCTGCCGTGTTTCACCCCTGACACATTTTGTATACAATTCAATTATCACATTACAATGACCATGGCCACTGCACCCTTCTATGAGATTGAACTTTAAAGACTCACAAGCAATAACTTCTAGTGACAAATAATAGATGAGAGACTTATGAACCTGACAGGGGAAACCCAGGGGTGGGTTGTAACAAGTGGGATAAATTGTTAGGTTTTTAATTCATATGTAATACTTTAGGGTTTTCATGTAAGAATCATTTTGCCCCACATCACTTGTTATAGGTGCTACAGAACCTACTTTCTTAGACAGTGTAAATATAATGCAGAATATGTCATGCTAGGGGAAGTACAAGGTTCAATAGGAGCAAACAGAATTTAAACAGCAATTTGATACATGTGTACAGAAATATATCCACTCTTCTCTACTGCACATATTGCTGACCATTACAAAGATATTACACAATAAAAGTGTTTAAAGTTCCTTGAATTCCTTAAGGACAAAATATGCTATCTTACTTTTCTTAAATTTAAATTTACTGTGTGTCTAATTTTTAAGTGATACCAGTTTTTACAAAACCAACCTGTAAAATGAGGACAAGAGAGAGTGGTATCGATGCCATACTGTTCTTGATCTGGGTTTTGTGGCAAAATAAAATACCTACTCATTGGGCACCTGAGTGGCTCAGTCGTTAAGCGTCTGCCTTCGGCTCAGGTCGTGATCCCAGGATCCTGGGATCGAGTCCCACATTGGGCTCCCTGCTCGTCGGGGAGTCTGCTTCTCCCTCTCCCACTCCCCCTGCTTGTGTTCCCTCTCGCGCTATGTCTCTCTCTGTCAAATAAATAAATAAAATCTTTAAAAAAAATAAAATAGGGCGCCTGGGTGGCTCAGTTGGTTAAGTGACTGCCTTCGGCTCAGGTCGTGATCCCAGGATCCTGGGATCGAGTCCCGCATTGGGCTCCCTGCTTGGTGGGAAGCCTGCTTCTCCCTCTCCCACTCCCCCTGCTTGTGTTTCCTCTCTGGCTGTGTCTCTGTCTGTCAAATAAATAAATAAAATCTTTAAAAAAAAAATACCTACTCATTTAGCCATATAAGTAGACTTCTCTATTTATAAATATGATGTATCTATGTGATAAAGCCAAATGTGGGTACAGTTAGACCTCCATAATAAATCAAGATGTTTACATAATGACTATATCTTTCTCAATGGCTTTAGTTTGAGCACAAAAAAAAAGACCTGCAAAAAAAAAAAATTGTTTAAGCCAATATTAAAAAGTGCTTTGATTTTAAAATCAAGAATACAGAGATCTATTTTAAAATTTAAAAACTATAATTGAAAAGGGATTATTTTCTTAAGATTGGAACCTGCAAGCCATAAATCTATAAACGCCACCCTCCCTCTATCTGGAGTCCCCTAACTGTGCTTGGACACTTGGTATCTTGCTTCTTGACATGATGAGAATCTTCCACCTTCATAAGCATTGGTGTACGAGCCCCTACCCATCTCTGAGGGCTGACTGGCACCAGGCTCTTTCCTGCTGTAGGGGTCTTTATCTAAAAATAAAGCCTCCTTTGTTGGATGCATTTTCATAGCTGCTTGGATAATTTTAATGTGTTTTTTGATGCATGGGACATTTATGTTGTCAGAATAGCCATTTTACATGATTTGTACAAGAGCTTTTGTGGCTTTTATAAATGATTCTAAAAGCCAAGAGAGTTTTAGTATGAATGATGGGTAAATGGGCCCAGTATGAGAAACTGAATATCAGGGAGAAGTATTTTCACTTGTGAATATAATGATTTTAACTTTTGTAAGGCCTAATCGGTGGTTCTTTTTAAAAAAGAACAGTAGAACTTTGGACATAGGATTATAGCTTACAAAGAAATGATATAATTTGATCATAAAAATAGCCACCGGAGTATAACAACACATTACATTTGTACCTAACTGAGGGTTTTCAAAGTACTGTTACCTGCATTACTTAATTTGACCCTCACCATCTCCTTTGGGTTTAGGCAGGAAGGTACATTTATTCTCACCCATGGATAAAGAGCCTGAGGCTCAGGTAGGACAGAGGTTTGAGTGGAAGCTCTATAATCTCCCCTTGAAATCTTTAGGAGTAAATACCCACAATTCTATAGTTGGAAGGAGCTGGGGCTTATTCCATCCAGCAAGACAATCCTTGTAGGACAATCCTCAACACTCTGCAACCCTCTCTATGTAATAGAGAGATATATGGAGAGGCTAGGGAGAGCAACAACAGGTAGAAGGCTGGGGCCAAGCCATGAAAGTGACTGATGCTCTTGATTCTGTTAAAAAAAGTTTTATCCCAGTAGAAATATTATCAAGGAGAGGTTCATAAACTATCAAAATGGGCAGGTGATAGGGTGTTTGCTATGGTCTAAATGTTTGTGTCCTGCCAAAATTCCTATGTTGAAATCTTAACTCCCAAGATGATGGTTTTGGGGGAGGGGTGGGTGCTTTGGGAGGTGATAGGTCATGAGGGCAAAGTCCTCATGAAGGAGATGAATGCCCTCATTAAAGAAGTTCTCAAAGATAATCTACTGCTATTGCATCTTACTAAGATCGTCTCCTAAATAAACAAAATAGTAAAAAAAAAAAAAAAAAAAAAAAAAGGACACCTGGGTAGCTTAGTCGGTAAAGCATCTGCCTTTGGCTCAGGTCATGATCCCACCATCCTGGGATCGAGTCCCTCATTAGGCTCCTGTGGGAAGCCTGCTTCTCCCTCTGCTTGCCACTCCCCTTGCTTGTACTCTCACTCTCTCTCACTCTTTCTCTGGAAATAAATAAATAAAATCCTTAAAAATTAAAAAAAAAATCTTTTCCTACGAAACTGAAATGGTAGCTTCATCATATACAAATGCCAACTATAAGCGTGAGCCTATTTCTGGAATCTCCATTTTGCTCCAATGCATTATTTGGCTATCCTTGTTGTACTCTGTTTAATTTCAATAGATTCATGAATTCATGCTTAGATATTTTAAGCAAAATCTCTTTCCTTCTTTATATTTGTCTTGCCTTTTGTTGCCATGTCTGTTTTTATAAACTTTAGAATGAGCTTTTCCAAGTTCCCAAACATTTGTAACAGGAGTCCAAAGGAAGCTTCATTGATGTTAAATATCTGAGGGGGAGAAGGTTCATTATGATATTCTTTGGTAGAGGCATGCCTCGTTTTATTGTGCTTCACTTTATTGTACTTTGCGATGTGTTTTGGGGTTTGGGGGACATTGTGTTTAACAAACTGAATGTTTGTGGCAACTCTGTGTCAAGCAATCTATCAGCACTATTTTTCCAATGGTATTTGCCCACTTTCCTGTCTCTGTGTCACATTTTGGTCATTCTCACAATATTTCAAACTTTTTATTATTATTATATCTGTTATGCTGCTCTGTGATCAGTGGTCTTTGATGTTACTACTGTATTTCTACAAGATGGCAAGCCAACAGTAAATGTTGGGTGTATTCTGTCTGCTCCACCAACCAGAGTTCCCCATCTCTCTCTCCCTCTCCTTGGCCCCCCCATTCCCTGAGACAGAACAATGTTTAAATTAAGCCAATTAATAACCCTACAATGGCCTCCAAGTTGTCAAGTGAAAGGAAGAGTCACACATCTCTCACTTGAAACCAAAAGCTAGAAATTTGTAAGTTCAGTGAGGAAGGCATGTCAAAAGCTGGGACTGGCCAAAAGTGAGGCTTCTTGCAACAGTTAGCCAAGCTGTGAATGTAGAGGAAAAGTTCCCAAAAGACATTAAAAAGGCTACTCCAGTAAACTCATGAGTGAAAAGAAAGCAAAACAGCTTTCTTGCCGACTCGGAGAAAGTTTGAGTGGTCTGGACAGAAGATCGAACCAGCCACAACATTCCCTTAAGCCAAAGCCTGATCCAGAGCAAGGCCCTAACTCTGTTCAGTTCTATGAAGGCTGAGAAAGGGAAGGAAGCTGCGGAAGAAAGGTCTGAAGCTAGTGGAGGTTGGTTGGTGGGAGTAAAGAAAGAAGCCGTCTCCATAGCAC
>NW_028050369.1:0-408 GCF_054177405.1 Leptonychotes weddellii
AAAAAAAAAAAGAAGCCTTGTGGCCAGAAAATAGAAGAGAAAAATTTAAAATCTCTGAGCGCAAATGAGAAGGAGTTGGGATAACCTATCAAGTCTACAGAAAGCATTTTCTTTTTTTTTTCCTTAATATAAATAAAAAGCAGCCAGAGAATGAGCCTTGATGAAGAACAAGAATTTCTAGGTTCTTTTCCCCTAGGACACGGCATTGAGAGAAGAATACCCTCTGGACACACATAAAGGGGAAGGGGAGAGAAAAAAAAATGAAAGAAATCCCTCAAGCTTTCATGTAATTTGTAGGAGTTTGCAGATGGAGCTATACTGATGACATAATATGATAATGGACCTGAATTTCAGAAGGGACATTTCTTTTGCACAAATAAGACAGAAAGATTCTAAGACTCTGGCACC
>NW_028050370.1:0-408 GCF_054177405.1 Leptonychotes weddellii
GGGTGGCTCAGTTGGTTAAGCGACTGCCTTCGGCTCAGGTCATGATCCTGGAGTCCTGGGATCGAGTCCCGCATCGGGCTCCCTGCTCGGCAGGGAGTCTGCTTCTCCCTCTGACCCTCCTCCCTCTCATGCTCTCTGTCTCTCATTCTCTCTCTCTCAAATAAATAAATAAAATCTTTAAAAAAAAAAAAAAAAAAAAAAAAAAAAAAAATAAGTCAATCAGAGAAACACAATTATCATATGGTTTCACTCATATGTGGAACATAAGAAACAGTGCAGAGGATCATAGGGGAAGGGAGGGAAAACTGAATGGGAAGTCATTAGCGAGGGAGAAAAACCATGAGAAATTCTTAACTATAGGAAACAAACAGGGTTTCTGGAGGGGAGGTCGGTAAGGGCATGGGGTAA
>NW_028050371.1:0-408 GCF_054177405.1 Leptonychotes weddellii
ATATATATGAGTTATTATGTATCTACCCTGTTGGAAGATGTAATCTGATTAAGAAAATAGAATATGATATAGAAGGTTAGATGAAACATAAGACAGCCTGTGTCAAGGTAACTGGTTAAAATGTTGTGAAGATAGGGACTATTTCTTAAGGAATCTCTGAATTCCTTGAAGTAAACATGGTGGGAATAATATGGTCATCTGTGTCATTGCCATTGTTGTCCGTAGGGAAATAACACTGTTTGAAGCACTTCACAAGTATTTACTCATTCTACTTTCACAAACACCCTGTGAGAATGATGCTATCATTATCTACATTTTAGTGATTAGGAAACAGGAAAGAGTGGTTGAGTAATCCACCAAGGTTACATAGCCAATAAATCATAAAATCAGTATTTATTTATTTATTTA
>NW_028050372.1:0-408 GCF_054177405.1 Leptonychotes weddellii
TCCAGGCTGCTCATGTGACCCATGCCATTTTAAAAAATCACAGTCCCTTGGGACACCTGGCTGGCTCGGTTAAGCATCTGACTGTTGATTTCGGCTCAGGTCATGAGATCAAGCCCTGCGTTGGGCTCCAAGCTGGGCGTGGAGCCTGCTTAAGATTCTCTCTCCCTCTGTCTCTCTGCTCTTCCTCCCTCTTCTTTCCCCTTCTCTTTAAAAAAAAAAAAAAAATCACAGTTCCAAAGAACGATAGGAGCAATTAAGGTATTGAATGCTTCTGTAGATGCTGCTCTCCTTGCCTTCAGAAACAAAATTTTGCTAACAAGTGATATCTGGTGTCTCCATGGGCTCTAATGGGACAACACTGGTTCAGTATTCCATTTTTCTCTCTGAAAGTAAACAGTGCCAACAGAA
>NW_028050373.1:0-408 GCF_054177405.1 Leptonychotes weddellii
AGTTCTGGGATGGAGCCCCGCATCAGGCTCCCTGATCAGTCTGCTTCTCCCTCTCCCTCTGCCTCTGCTTGTGCTTGCTCTCTACACTCCCCACTCCCCAAATAAATAAAATCTTAAAAAAAAAAGTGGAGATTCCATCACCCAGGATACTTGAGTGAATCATGAGAGCACATATCCCTTGATAATCTGCAGTGGTCATCTAGCATAAGTAAAAATTAAACACTTGTATTTCATGCTACTATAGTTTCAACTTTGCCTTGGGGTTATATTATCAAAGTTCAGTTACATTCCATAGTATTTAGTTCTTAACATATTAGTATTTTTTGCCTGTGCTTATTAGCAGGTCGGTTTTTGTTTTTTGTTTCTGTTTTTACATTATTACCATTTAAAAATAGGCCAACATATTGG
>NW_028050374.1:0-408 GCF_054177405.1 Leptonychotes weddellii
ATATTCTTCTGGAAATCCTTATAGTAGAAGATATGTAGTTGAATAAAACAAAACCTTACAGGGAAAAACAAGATTGTGGAGCAAGGATTGCACTCAAACTTGTGTAAGACTTATGAATATTTATGTTCCAAAAAATAAAACAATAAGTACCCAGGCCCCTCTAAGTACTTTTTCTAAGAGACAGAGAGGGACCGAAGGAGAGGGAGAGGGAGAATATTAAGCAGGCTCCATGCCCAGTTTGGAGCTTGAGGCGGGGCTCGATCTCACAATCCTGAAATCATGACCTGAGCCGAAGCCAAGAGTCGGTCACTTAACTGACTGAGCCACCCAGGTGCCCCCAGTAGTCTTATCTCCACAAAATAAGTAATAAGTATTAGATAAGAAACAGCAACCAGTTAAGGAAATACC
>NW_028050375.1:0-408 GCF_054177405.1 Leptonychotes weddellii
AAAAAAAAAGAATAGTCTTTTTAATAAATGGTGCTAGGACAACTGGTTACCCGCCAGACCCCCATATCATACAATATCCAAGAATTAACTCAAAATGGATCAAAAACCTAAATGTAAGAGCTAAAACTGTAAACCTTTTTTTTTTTTTTAAGATTTTATTTATTTATTTGCAGAGAGAGAGAATGAGAGAGAGCACAAGCAGGGCGAGTGGCAGGCAGAGGGAGAAGCAAGCTCCTCCTGGAGCAAGGAGCCTGATGTGGGACTCGATCCCAGGACCCTGGGCCAAAGGCAGATGCTTAACCAACTGAACCACCCAGGCATCCCAAAACTGTAAAACTTTTTAAAGAAAACAGGATTGAATCTTCATAACTTTGGACTAGGCACTGGTTTCTTAGATAGGAACCAAAA
>NW_028050376.1:0-408 GCF_054177405.1 Leptonychotes weddellii
AAACAAACAAAGAACAGATGATTTGAGAAGTACAGATGCTTGGGGGTTACTTCAGAAGAGGACAGATATCATCTACTCAGGTTATCAGAAAAGGGTTTTTTGGTTGTTTTTTTTTTTTTGGAGGGAAAGTAACATTTCAGTTGATCCAGCAAAGATACTTATGATTTTCACAAGTACAGATCAGGAATGAAAGATGTAGGACTAAGTCATGATTTGGAAATAAGAATATTGTGCCCAGGAGTGCCTGGGTGGCTCAGTTGGTTGAGCATCTGACTTTGGCTCAGATCATGATCTCAGGGTCGGGGATCAAGCCCCATGTTGAGCTCCCCACCTGGCAAGGAGTCTGCTTCTCTCTCTCTCTCTCTCTGCCCCTCCCCCCCCAGGCTTGTGCTCTCTTTCTCTCTCAAA
>NW_028050377.1:0-408 GCF_054177405.1 Leptonychotes weddellii
ACCCTGTCCCCATTAGCAGTCACCCTTCACCCTCTCCCCAAGACCCTGAGCAACCACTAATCTGCTTTCTGTCTCTGTGGGTTTGCCTGTTACGGACATTCCATATACATGGGATCCTGCAACAGGTGGCCTGTTTTGTCTGGCTTCGTTCGCTGAGCATGATGCTTTCAAGCTTCATCCATAGTATAGCGTGTGTCTGGGCTTCATTCCTTTTTTTTTTTTTTTTTTTAAAGATTTTATTTATTTAT
Source organism: Leptonychotes weddellii (assembly GCF_054177405.1). Taxonomy (NCBI): domain Eukaryota; kingdom Metazoa; phylum Chordata; class Mammalia; order Carnivora; family Phocidae; genus Leptonychotes; species Leptonychotes weddellii. The sequence continues at coordinate 249 of NW_028050377.1, forward strand.
TTGAGAGAGAGAGAATGAGAGAGAGCACATGAGAGGGGGGAGGGCCAGAGGGAGAAGCAGACTCCCTGCCGAGCAGGGAGCCCGATGCGGGACTCGATCCAGGGACTCCAGGATCATGACCTGAGCCGAAGGCAGTCGCCCAACCAACTGAGCCACCCAG
>NW_028050378.1:0-9033 GCF_054177405.1 Leptonychotes weddellii
CCCACCCCCCGCTCCAGCAACCCTCAGTTTGTTTCCTGAGATTAAGAATTCCTCATATCAGTGAGGTCATATGATACATGTCTTTCTCTGATTGACTTATTTCGCTCAGCATAATACCCTCCAGTTCCATCCACGTCATTGCAAATCGAACTGCATTTCTTGCTGGAGGTTTCAGAATTAGTTATCTCACCAGCTGTCAGATGTTTCAAATGTCCACATCTGAGCAAGATGCAAAGCAAGTTTAGGCAGCAACAAAATTGGTGGTCTTGGCCTCTATGTGTCACTGGGAGCGCTCATGATCTGGGCAGAGACCACTCAGAACATTTGCCAGAACAGGCATCTCCCTTTATCTGAATCTAGTCCGTTCCTGGAAATACATTAGCTAGTGAATTTCCAGATGGTAGAAGTCCTTTCCATTGTTTTAAATGGGGGAAAAAAGAAACCACCAAAGCATTCCCACCTCATCTAAAAATCCCAACGAGTTTCTTTAAATATCACTAAAACACTCCTAGACACATGGGGCACCTGGGTGACTCAGTCAGTTAAGCGTCTCCCTTCGCCTCAGGTCTTGATCCCGGGATCCAGGTGGCAAGGAGTACCTATAAATGGGATTCACTTGAAAGGCAGTGCACGCTTTAGCACAGACAGTCCTGGATCCACAGCCTGGCTCCCCCATTTATTAGCTTGTAAGATCTTGGGGAAGGTGGCTAATCTCTATGAGAGTCAGTTTCCTTGAATGTGAAATGGGGATAATAATACTTAAAGGGTTATTAAAAGATCATAATATGCGTAATGATGCCTGGCACACATATTAGATGCCCAATTTAAAAGAAACAGTAACTATATCTATTCATCTATTAGTATGTGGGTGTAAACAACAGAAATTTAAATTAAAAAAAGAGGGGGCGCCTGGGTGGCTCAGTCGGTTAAGTGTCCAACCCTTGGTTTCAGCTCAGGTCATGATCTCAGGGTCGTGAGATCAAGCCCCACGTCAGGCTCAGCTCAGAGTCTGCTCAAGATTCTCCCTCTCCCCTCTACCCCTCCCCCTGCTCATGCTTGTGCGCGCGCTCTCTCTCTCTCTCTGTCAAATAAATAAATAAATAAAATCTAAAATAAACTGAATCCAGCCTATTTGTTATTCAGGTAAGGAGAGGAAAATTAGATTAGTTATTGTCATGCACAAAAAAACGGAAGGGGAAGCCATGTGTTTAAAAGGCAAGATGTTTCATTGTAAGTTACATCTTTCTCCCTCATCTTGGCAGCACCTTACAAGAAAGCGGTGCCCGTCTATTGTTTTGCTGATTGTTTGATGATGTTAAGTCAAAAATGAATTCCATTTTTTTCTTCATCCATAGCCGTAATAACTCATTAAATCCTTATATAATAGCCATATCCTGTACACATTATGACAGGTCCAGCCCAAGGGCTATTTTCAGACATATTTGTAATCTGCTTTCTGGAGGTCAGTGTTACACAGTTGGTCGCCACTTGTCCTAGGAGAAGCCCGAGTACTTGCATAGTTCTCGGGGCCCAATACACCTCTTGCCTTTCCTAGACCAGCATTCCTTATTCCCTAGCGCTGGGCTTCTGCCTCATTCTCAGGTGATCGGCCTAGTTGTCCTGCCTTGTGCTCAGTTGCCTAGACCAGGCCATGCTCTATGTCCCTGCTCACCTCCAGTCATTAGTTCTCCAGGGATCCAAGCAGCCGTCACTGATACGGAGCCACTGCTGGAGGTACCGTCGTGGGGGAAAGAGATTTCATGGCCCAGACTCCACCGGAGTCTGAAATCCCCAAGTTCTGCCTCTGAGCGCTGCCCCCAGATGGACGTCCTGGCATAACCGGGAGGTGGATCCGTGCTTGAACCATGTCTGGCTAGCTGTTTCTTCAGGATTCGGGTGGGGAGAATGAAAGAACGCCTTCAAGAGAATGGGGAGACACTGACATCAGTCAAGGCAGGGTGATTAAGAGTATAGGCTCTGGAGCCAGACTCCCTGGGTTTGTACCCTAGCCCTAACCTTCGCTAGCTGTGTGACCTTGGACAAGTTGCTAAGCTATTTTGTTCCTAAGTTTCCTCACCTATAAAATGGAAGTGATGACAGTACCTACCTCATAGGTTGTTATGAATAGTAAGCAAGTTGCTACAGTGATAAAGTGCTCAGAGCTATGCCTTCCACATATTAAGTGCTAAATAATTACTGATGATGACCAAAAACCCCGAGCAGAGGGATGACATCAGGCTCCTTAGCACTGGTATCCAAGGGCTTGCTTAGTATGGCCCTGTTTCTCCCTCACGGCGCATGCCTCCTGCACCAGACCTACCCCTCAGCCACCAGGATCTGCTTCACAACCCCCTACATCACTGTGCCAGACATCACTTTTTTTTTTTTTAAGATTTTATTTATTTATTTGACAGAGAGAGACACAGAGGGAACACAAGCAGGGGGAGTGGGAGAGGGAGAAGCAGGCTCCCCACTGAGCAGGAGCCAGATGCGGGGCTCGATCCCAGGACCCTGGGATCATGACCTGAGCCGAAGGCAGACGCTTAACCATCTGAGCCACCCAGGCGCCCCGCCAGACATCACTTCTTTCCCTCTGTTTCCACAACCTTCAGAGTGCCTACTTTCCCACCCAAGCCTCCACATTCTACCTCTCTTATGAACCAACTTCTCCACAAAACTGAGACGACACGGATCAGTGTCTGTATCATGGCGTATGAATGTTTGCTCCATCCCTAGACTCAGGTTGATTAAAGGCAGGGACATAACCCTCCTATCTTCATCCTGTGGTACCTCAAAGAGTGCCTGAAGTAGTGTGTCCAAAGTCTTTCTTTCTGCAGGATTGACTCTTGTCATTGATGTCCATGACTGAATAATACCCATTTCATAGAGAACTCGTAAGGATTCTCTTAGATCTCATATGTAAATTACATAGTAAAGTACCTGCCACATACAGTTGTTGTAACTATAGTTGCTGTAACTGCTGCTGGCTTTTTTGGGGGGGAGGAGGGGAGGGATGGGGAGAGGGAGAGAGAGAATCCCCATGCAGACTCCACACCCAGTGCAGAGCCTGATGTGGGGCTCAGTCTCACGACCCTGAGATCATGACCTGAGCCGAAATCAGGAGTCATGCACTTAGCTGACTGAGCCACACAGGTGCCCCAGCTGCTGTTTTGTTGTACAGCAGAAAGAGCCCAGGCTTCACAGCTAAACAAACATGGGCTTATAGACCAGCTTGGTCACTTAAAAGCTGCACGGACTTTAGTTTCTTCAACTGTAAATTGTGGTTTTTAATACCTATCTCAGTGCAAAAAGGTAAGCAATCAATAAATATTAGGTTCCCCCCCCCCTTTTTTTTCCTCCTCTCTGGCTGTCTAATTTTGTGACCTGCCTGAATTTACTTCACTTCCCTGGTCCCAGGTTCCTCATCTGAAAAATGAGAACACTGAAGTAGATGATCTCCATGTTCCTGCCAGATCTAAATGTCAAAATTATTGAAACTCATCATCCCTTCCCCTTAAACCTACTCATTCAGTGTCCCTGAGAAAGGTTCTTTCCTTGATAACTAGTCAGTGCTTCGGGATGTTAAGTTGTTTCAACCCTTGGTCTCTATCTCTCAGTCTCCCTCTAGAGGCAGGAGGGCGGTCCAGACCCCGGGACCCTTCATGCAAGAGGACTGTACGTGCGCGGCTCCCCAGGAAGCGTGCTGCGCGGCGGCCGTCCGCCCCGGCTGGGCCCCTCTCACAACGCAGTCCAGTGAAGCCTGCCAAGCCCCCGGGGAGGGCTGGGGAGGGGTAGTCTCCAGCTCTCCTGAGGTCCAGGGGAAAAAAGTATCTGCATCCAAAAACAAGCGTGGGGCCAGGCGGAGCCTCGCATTCACGGCCTTTCCTTCCCTGTTCTGCCACAGACTTTGCAAATGGGCATCAAACACTTCTCTGGACTCTTTGTGCTGCTGTGCATCGGCTTTGGTCTGTCCATCTTGACAGCCGTTGGGGAGCACATGGTGTACAGGCTGCTGCTGCCGCGGATCAAGAGCAAATCCAGGCTGCAGTACTGGCTCCACACCAGCCAGGTGAGTGCGCGGGCGGCCTGCTCCAGTGTGAGCCGTCCGAACTGCCACGGATGCCCCGCGGAGTGCGGAGCCCCACGTCAGACAGGACAGGTGCCAGGTTCCCAGGAGAACCGCGGTGGCGTAGACAACTCCGTGTAGACGATGGAGTTCCCTCTATCCCATTAATGCACTTTCCCCTTAGATTAGCCTGTCCCGTGACGCCCCCGCCTTGCTTCCGGCCCTCCGCTGTTGCTCACGCAGAAGCGATGGGAGTTGTCTTTCACCTGGTTTCCCTTAGTAGTGACCACCTGCGGACACGGTGTGCGAGAGTTTCTTCCTACAGACTCTCTCCTAGCCAAAACGGAAGCTCATTCAATGAGCTTGAAGCCCCTACTTGCCTGCCGACGAGCCCAGCGGCCCCCGTTCCGTCCGCATTTCCAGTGGCCCCGAGGTGGGGAGCCGGCCGGTGCGCAGGCCGAGCCGCGCAGGATGGGCGTTCTGTGCCTGGACGCGGGCGCGCTCCGGCCCAGGGACCACGGAGACCGTCAGGCCGAGCCGCACGCTCCCTCGCACCGCTCGGCCTGACGGCAGGGGCCGCCGAGAGCCCGCCGAGAGCAGAAGGGGCTGTGGCGGCTGTGGCATCTGCCCCCCGGGAGGTGGAGGCGCCCGGCGCCAGCCTGATCTCCCAGCCGGCCGCTCCGTCCTGCGTCCGCGGTGGCCGCGCGCGGGGCCGTGAGGCCGCCCCTGCCGCCGCCGCTGCCCCGCTCGTCGGCGACAGCGACCCTTTTTTACTAGTTAGGTCACTGCCCTTGATTCGGTCACATGGGACCCTGCTCTTTTTGCTTCGTCCTGGAAAGGAGCTGGTCTCCCCAGGGGAGCTCCGCAGACAGGTGGCCTCCGTCGGGTGCTCACGTGACTAGCGGAATTCTCCGGCTTCTTCCCTTCTTCGTTTTGGCTGCAAAGACGTTTTGACTCACCTTTAGCAATTCTGCAAGGTCCTTTGCCACACACTAGTTGTGACGACTCTTCTTTACATCACATACCTATTTACAACCCAGAGCATATCTAAAGCTTCCTTCGAATTACTTTTTTCCCCCTCTAGATAGAATAATAGGTCAGAATTAAAATTTGGTTCTCTTGAGATTTAGGGCTGAAGGTTGATCTGTTTTCGGGCATCCCTGGAAATTTGTTGGAGGCGCAGCAGATTTGTAACAGTGAGATACACTATTAAACTCAGGTGGTACTTGGTCCCCAGACGGTGTGTTTCTAATGATCTGTATGTGTGAATCTGTTCTTTTTGCCAGAGATTACATAGAGCACTAAACACATCGTTTGTAGAGGAAAAGCAGCAGCGTTTCAAGACTAAACGTGTGGAAAGGAGGTAAGAAGAGGCCAGCGCCAGGTGTCTTTAATGTTTGTGAAGATAAAAGTGGAGAGATGTAACTGGGACTCCCTGCTCAAAGGGGAAATTATGTATAAATAATTCAGATCAAACCAGGACCAAGTTGTTGATAACACAAGCAGTGCAAATATATGTGGTTTCAAACAGAAATAGAACAAAGAAGAACAAACATGTCTGTACCTGTACAGACAGGGAAATGCAGGACAGGCCAGGTACGTCCTGGTGAAGGGTGCAGCTGTGGTCTCTGGAGTCACGCGTCCAGACCCTAACCTGTCACGGACCCTTGCCCTACATGGGGCGTAGCAAGGTATTTCTCTGACCTCGCTGTGCCTCCATGTCCTCGTTTGTGAAATTGAGATAAAAACAGTACCCACTTCCTAGAGATGCTGTAAGGATTAAACAAGACAATACATGGAAAGGCCCGGAAACAAAGCCCTTTTAGCTCTCGTTACCGTGCACAGAGTACACGCAAGCCTGAATTCACGAGTCCTGCAGGCCGTTCGCTTCGTGCCGTTTTGCCTTTCTGACATGTGTCTGCTCCCCACTGCTTTCCAGCACTCCTAGGAATATTTGAGATATGCAGCGGAAGTGTTCTGCTTCATCTATTTCCTGGCATTCTTACTACAAACTCGCCAGAAAAGCCTCCCAGTGATAGGGAGTACCAAGCATTAAATGCCTGGAGGACCCCTTCCCCGCGTGCAGCCCGTGGGTGACTGTGGTGGCTAAAGATGCCGGCAGCGTTCCGTCTGGCTCCTGGCTGGCCTTGGCAGCCTGCTCCCTGGGGCGGCCCTCCTCCTTTCTCATGCCCAGAGGCCTCTGTTCAGGAGCAACTCTCACCGGTGGCAGATCTTCAGCTCAAAGCTTGGCTTTCTGGGTAATTTTGAAATCTGCCACTCACACTTCTCACTCATGATAGAGGAAAAGGGAAAAAGGGTGAAAAGCATCATTCTTTTTCATTGTTTATACCTCCTCTGGGACTGCTGCTGGCCCCCTGTCCCCAGTTTGCATCTAGCTTGTCAGCATCATTTCCGTTCTCTCTGGAAGCCTCTCTTTCCAGTCAGTGAGCACCTCCTGCCCTCTCAGGCTGTGGTATTCCTGCATCATGTTGCAGCCCTGTCGGTGACAAGCTGGAGACTAATCAGGTCACAGCTGTTCCATGTCATGTTACGTCTATTTTTTCTGTAATTATTTTTTAACACAAATTTTTAACCAGAGGAACGCAAGAAGACATAGTGGTGAAGACAGTGTCTCATGACAAAGCATGTGTTTACCATCTGTAATAGAAACAGGGAGCCCAGTGATCCCATTTCCAACTGTGATGTGGTTCCTAGTCACATCTCTCTCACCTCCGCTGAGAACCAAATGTGTCTTTCACTCATTATGTCCACTTTTCTTGGCAGATTCCCTTCTGGAGCCCCTTATTTTGAGAAGGAGCTAAGGCAGAACCTGCCCTCCTGGCTTATGCTGGGCCCACACTTCCTGTGCCACCTCCCTGCAGCCCAGCACCCAGCTGTGACCTTTCAAATGCAGTGAGTGTTTGAGGCCCCACAGCTGTCATGTCTCTTCTGATGGCAATAGTGGAGCATTGAATTCCGAGGTTACAGAATTGATCTGTGGAAGCTCATTTTGCTCATTTTTAGTGCCAGACACAGTTCACCTACTGGTCATCTTACACGCTAAGGCTGAGGAAGGTTCGATAGAAAACAGAACGAAACACTGAAGAGGCCTCCAATTAGACACCAGATCTGACATCAGTATCTGTCATATTCTATTCACAGGTGGCCCAGAGTCACATGTCGATTACTGGGACACTTGTTATGCTAGCAACTTGAGTCTGTCATGGAATCCAGCTTCTGCTTCTGCTTCTGTATTCTATTCCCAGATATGTGTACAAAGCTCTGGAGAAAACCAGATCGGTTAGCTCTACTTAATCTGATTTCTGTGGTTGCCTGGGTGCCAGGAAAATGTGCAGATGCCCTACTCCCAGGTGCTCCGTCTGAATCATTCTATGGTACTACAGTTAGGTCTGCTGGGTTGAAAACTCTTTCCCCGTTTTTTTGGAAGAGTATCTATGCAAATGCCTATGTCTGCTACAATTCGGCATTCCTCCAGAGTGCTCCATATTTATAGAATGAATAAAACAATAGATAAGTGGGTGAATGCAGATGAGTGTGGCCCTGAGGACCAGGGATGGTGGATGTGTGTGCACCTGCTGGAGAATAAAGATTTCTTTGAGCTAAAAAAAAAAGATAGATGAACAAATTCTTAACATGTGGATTTGAGGAAAGGCATAAAGAAGTTCTGGGCCATGATACAAAAGTAGATGTTACTCCTTTTCTATTTAAAGCAGAGGGAAAAAGTAGATATTGCAAGACACTATGCATAGTCTTCGATTTATTCAACCTGGGATTTCATGTAAGTTTTGGTCTTCACCCCACTGGGTTTCCAATACACCCCCATTTTCCCTTGCCCCAAGATATACAAAAATTATAAACGGTGTAACACACACAAACAAGATTGTCTTGAAATTTTTCAAACTCAATTGGAAGGGATTTGAAGGAAAACTTAAAGGGAACTGTACAGCTCAAAGTAAAATTGTAACTGCCCCCCTGACCCAGGTTTAAAGCCAGCAGAACTTCAGTTGAGAGAGTCATTGTAGACTCTTACTAAGCCCAGGACACATGAAAGCTAAGCTGTGTTGCCACCTGCTCATTATATGCCACTGAAACTATGAGAAACGTAAAGGAACTGCAGGGGAATTTGGAATGTGTGTTTTAATGGGTTGGGGCATGTATCTTAGTTTTTGCTGTGTGAGAAAATTATCTCAGTAACTTAATTATTTTAAACAACAGCAAGTTAGCAATCTGTGGGTCAGCTGTGCAATTTGCTGGTCTGGGCCGGACTTGGCTGATCTTGGCTGGATTTGCTTATATGTCTGCAGCCAGCTTGTGGGGAAGAGGAAAGCAGCTAAGGGCTGGCTGGTCTATGGCCTCAGCTGGGTCCACTGGGAAGACTGGGGACTCTCTCCACACTGTTATCATCAGCAGACTAGTGTGGACTCATTCACACTGCAGCAGCAGGGTTCTGAGAGAGACCCTCAGGGGACCTGCACAAGGCTTCTTCAAAGTTTAGGCGTGGAACGGCCACCTGCCATTTCTGCTAGTTTGGCCAAAACAAGTCAGGAAACCAGACTAAATTCCAGGGGGAGGGAAAGCCAGACTTTCTTCCCTTGAATCCTCCTTGATAAAGGTGAGCTGCAAAGTCACATTACTGAGGGACATGGGTGGAAAGGAGGAAGAAACTTTATTAGCCCTCCCTCTGTCCCTCCCCTTCCCCGGAAAGAAAGAGTCCAGAAATAAAGTCTTGATTCAGTGACATGGATGAGAACAGAAACACAAGGACTTAATAGAGTGTTTCTATGTAGGTTTGCCCTGTGGTGGATTGCAAAAGCGGTCATAACCCTCCTTCTCCTCCAACAAGGCTAGAAGAAATCTGCAGCTATGCCGCTTGGGGCTCTAGTCTGTTCTTGTAGCAAGAAACTCTCCTCATTACATCTGACTGTCAGAGTTCCTTTCAGGCACCA
>NW_028050379.1:0-408 GCF_054177405.1 Leptonychotes weddellii
CATGACCTGAGCCAAAGGCAGGCGCCCCTATTATGATTATTAATATGTGGATTTATATATTCTCTGATTGCTTTGCTGATGTTGAGGAATCAATTTTAGTCTAACTGCTATTTACTGAATAGTTTTAATATTTTATCTTTATTTTTGATATTCTGTGTGGTTGCAGTACAGTGCATCTAGATGTAGATTTTTTTTTTTTATCCTGCTTGGGATTTTATACTCCCTCTAAATGACGACTTTTTTTTTTTTGAAGATTTTATTTATTTATTTGACAGAGAGAGACACAGCGAGAGAGGGAACACAAGCAGGGGGAATGGGAGAGGGAGAAGCAGGCTTGCCGCGGAGCAGGGAACCTGATGCAGGGCTCAATCCCAGGACCCTAGGATCATGACCTGAGCCAAAGGCAGA
>NW_028050380.1:0-408 GCF_054177405.1 Leptonychotes weddellii
CCTCCCCCTTCCAAAGGGATTTCACAGTTTTCCAGAATCCCCTGCAAGGAGGGGGGGTGGAGCCTGTGACTCAGTGCAGGGCATGTCCCATGCTGTGCCCACCTTCCCTGAAGAGGCAGCAGGCCGGGACTTCAGCCCGTCTGGCAAGAAAGGGACACTGTTTATGAGGCTGGCCCTCTGGGAGGGGCACAAAGCCACCCGCGGAACACTTTTTTTTTTTAAAGATTTTATTTATTTATTTGAGAGAGAGAGAATGAGAGAGAGCACATGAGAGGGGGGAGGGTCAGAGGGAGAAGCAGACTCCCTGCCGAGCAGGGAGCCCGATGCGGGACTCGATCCAGGGACTCCAGGATCATGACCTGAGCTGAAGGCAGTCGCTTAACCAACTGAGCCACCCAGGCGCCCTCC
>NW_028050381.1:0-408 GCF_054177405.1 Leptonychotes weddellii
CTATTTATTGCTGTCCCCAGGCCACATGACATGGCAGCAGGACCTTCTCCAGATCCATAGGGAAGGAGACCCTGGTGGCCAGCTTGTTGGGGGGTGGAGAGAGTGGTTTATTGCATCTGAGTCTGTCTGGGCTGGGGCAGCAGGGACCCAAACTCTGGTGCTCGTGTCCTTTCCTTGTCCCGCCCCTCCTTGCCCCCCCGCACCGGGCCACCACACCGCGGAGAGGAAAGAGCCCATACTTTAAATTGAGAATCCTGGGTTGAGATTCTGCCCCAATAATCACTAGTTGGGCAAGTCACTTAGAGTTGACAAGTTGCTTAGCTTCACTGATCTTCAGTTTACTCATCTATAAAATGAGGCCAATAATGCCCATTTTTACGGGGTTTTTGGGAGGATGAAATTAGATAA
>NW_028050382.1:0-408 GCF_054177405.1 Leptonychotes weddellii
GAGGGGGAGACGAACCATGAGAGACTATGGACTCTGAGAAACAAACTGAGGGTTCTAGAGGGAAGGGAGGTGGGGGGGATGGGTTAGCCTGGTGATGGGTATTAAAGAGGGCACGTTCTGCATGGAGCACTGGGTGTTATATGCAAACAATGAATCATGGAACACTACATCAAAAACTAATGATGTATGGTGATTAACGTAACATAATAAAAAAAAAAAAACATATAGGCAGTCAACTATCCTTTATCCATTTTGCAGAATACCATAGGTTTACTTTCTGGAGAGGTTGAATAAAACAAACTCTGGTATTAGAGATTCTAGGCACAAAGACCACCAATATTCGATTAATAGACATTCTAAAAAGAATCCAGAAAACCAAAAGAAAGAAATTTTCAGAGTGCTACAAGA
>NW_028050383.1:0-408 GCF_054177405.1 Leptonychotes weddellii
GATGATGATGATGGTGATGGTGGGGATGGTGGGGATGATGATGATGGTGATGGTGGGGATGGTGGGGATGGTGGTGATGATGATGATGGTGATGGTGGGGATGGTGGGGATGGTGGGGATGGTGGTGATGGTGATGACAATGGTTATGATGGCGATGGTGGTAATGAAGGTGGTGATGAATGTGATGATGGTGATGATGGTGGTGATGATGATGATGGTGCTGATGGTACTGATGGTGGTGATGGTAGTGAGGGTGAAGACAGTGATGACGATGCTGAGGAGGAGGAGGTAGAGGAGGATAATGGTGAAGATAACTTTCATTCAGCAGTCACTACATGCCAATTGCATTTCCACACTTTCATTTAATCCTCAGGACAAGCTTGTGAGCTAAGTCTATTATTCCCTCCA
>NW_028050384.1:0-408 GCF_054177405.1 Leptonychotes weddellii
TAGACTTATCTTTAAGACATAATGCTATTGCACACTTAGTAGACTACACTCTAGTGTAAACACGACTTTTATATGCACTGGGAAACCAAAAAATTCATTTGACTCACTCAGTTGTGATATTTGCTTTATTTCAGTGGTCTGCAACTGAACTTGCAATATCTCCAAGGTATGCCTATATTCTAATTTTCATGAAATACCATACATGCCACGCCAAAGCAATTTTTTCCCTCTACTCCTTGGTAATGGTTTTTATGGAAATAGTGCTAACATATTTTCTTTTTCTGAGTTCCGAAACAAATGTTAGGGGATAACATTGAAACCACCCACTCAATGTGGTGTAAGTGCTGACCCTACAAGATATGGAAATTATGTCGAGGACGCTTACTCGACACTCATATGTAAGTCAGA
>NW_028050385.1:0-408 GCF_054177405.1 Leptonychotes weddellii
ACACACACACACACACACACACACACACACCAGGAATATTATTCAGCCATGAAAAATAATGAAATCTTGCCATTTGCAACAACATGGGTGGAGCTAGAAAATATAATGCTAAGTGAAGTAAGTCAGTCAGAGAAAGCCAAATACCGTAAGATTTCACTCATATGTGGAATTTAAGAAACAAAGCAAACAAACAAAGAGGGGAAAAAGAAGAAAGGCAAATCAAGAAATGGATTCTTAGCTATAGAGAACTGATGGTGACCAGAGGGGAGGGGGTGGGGGGATGGGTGAATAGATGGTGGGGATGAAGGAGCGTACTTGTTGTTTATGATGAGCACAGGGTCATGCATGGAATTTCTGAATCACTATATCATACACCTGAAACTAATATAACACTGCATGTTAACTAAC
>NW_028050386.1:0-408 GCF_054177405.1 Leptonychotes weddellii
AAAAAACATATAGGACAAACCTATACAGAATGAGTAAATTACCGCCTAGTAATTAGAGCATTCTGGGACTTTTAAATGAAAAGTCTATTTTCTTTCTTTTTTTTTTTTAAAGATTTTATTTATTTATTTGAGAGAGAATGAGAGACAGAGAGCACGAGAGGGAAGAGGGCAGAGGGAGAAGCAGACCCCCTGCTGAGCAGGGAGCCCGCTGCGGGACTCGATCCCGGGACTCCAGGATCATGACCTGAGCCGAAGGCAGTCGCTTAACCAACTGAGCCACCCAGGCGCCCCGAAAAGTCTATTTTCACATGCTTTTGTCTGTGATTTTATTTCATAACCAAATAAGTAGCCCTAAGTCAAGATTTTCACTGTGCCAAGCTTGGATGACATGGTTTATTTTGCTCAATT
>NW_028050387.1:0-408 GCF_054177405.1 Leptonychotes weddellii
GTGCACCCCTAATCTCCAAACGGCCCCTCTTCTGGACTCCTATATCTTCCTTATGGAACTGCCAACCCGTGTCCCTGTGGAGAGGCCCTGGGTGCCTCGCGAGGCACGTGTCCAAACCTGACCTCAAGATCCATGCCCACACCTCCACCTGCCCCCTCGTCTCTCTGCCCCAGGTCAACAACACGCCACTCGCCAGAAGCCTAGGAGACCCAGCCATCACCGCATCATGTCCCCTACCCCACACTCATCACTCACCAGTGCTAATCCCTCTGCTTTCTGAAACCTGATCGATATTTGTTGGATGAATACCAAATAGAAAGTCACTAGAGAGATGGAGAGCATATGTAATTTACACCTGCCTATCCAAAACCCTGGACTCACTGGGCTTGTTTTACACAGAACATAAAA
>NW_028050388.1:0-408 GCF_054177405.1 Leptonychotes weddellii
CAGGCCGGGGGCTTTTCCATCACGACTGCAGAAGTGGCCTAGGCGAGGCCAGTGCCAGCCCCACAGAGGGCCCAGGAAGCCAGGGGCTCGATAACATTGCTGAGGGCTGAATCGAACTCGTCCTGAAGCCCACACATGCTAGGTCCTCCACTGACTCACAAGAACCATAAATGTGTTCACGGTCTTGGCCTGAACAAGAGGACCGTCTGCGTGGTATATACCCCGCAAGATGTACCCTCCACGCAATGGGGACATATTCAGCAAAACCATACCTACATGTACTTCAACCACAGACAAACATCTCATGGGAAGCTCGTGGCATTCAGATAAATGCGGGGGAGTTCCTAGGCCTTAATTGTTGGTCAGTCTCGCTATCATCTTTCCTTTCAAGTTTAGGGGCCGGGGTCA
>NW_028050389.1:0-9032 GCF_054177405.1 Leptonychotes weddellii
AAAAACTAATGATGTATTATATGTTGGCTAATTGAACATAATAAAAAAAACAGAATTTATTGGGGCGCCTGGGTGGCTCGGTCAGTTAGGCATCTGCCTTCAGCTCAGGTCATGATCCCGGGGTCCTGGGATCGAGCCCCACATTGGGATCCTGCTTCTCCCTCTTCCCCCTGCTCATGCTCTCTCTTGCTATCTCTCTCTCTCTCTCAAATAAATAAATAAAATCTTAAAAAAAAAGAATTTATTAAATTTAAATTAAAAATAGAATTTAATTTAAATTTACGATCTTAGCCATTTTAAGTATATTAAATGCATTGCTAATGTTGTACAACTATCGGTGCCATCCATCTCCACAGTCCTTTTCATTTATAAAAACTGAAACTCTGTACACAATCAACAACTCCCTATTCCTCCCACTCCGTGGCAACCATCATTCTACTTTCTGTCACTAAAATTTTGACAACTGTAAGTACCTCATACTTGTCTTCCTGTAACTGGCTTATTTCACTTAGATAATGTCCTCAAGGTTCACCCATGTTGTAACATATTACAGAATTTCCTTTCTTCTTAGAGCTGAATCATATTCCATTGTATGTATCTACCACATTTTGCTTATCTATTCATCTGTCAATGAACACTTGGATTGCTTCCATATTTTAGCTATTGTAAATAATGCTGCGATGAACATGGGTATAAAATATCTCTTTAAGACCCTGTTTTCAATTCTTTTAGGTATGTACCCAGAAGTGGAATTGTCAGATCATATGATAATTCTATTTTTAATTTTTTGAGGAAACGCCATACTGTTTTCCACAGCGGCTGTCCCACTTTACATTTCCACCAACAGTGCGCAAAGGTTCCAATGTCTCTACTTCCTCACCAACACTAGTTTTCTGGGGTTTTGTTTTTTTTGAGGGTTTTTTTTTTTTTTAATAGTAGTCATCCTAGTAAGCACAAGGTGGTACCTAATTATACTTTTGACTTGCATTTCCCTAATGACTAGTGTCTTGGTTCCTTCAGGCTGCTGTAACAAAATGCCTCTGAGTGGGCAGTTTATAAACAACAGGAATTTATTTCTCACATTCTGGAGGCTGGAAGTCAGACACCAGGGTGCCAGCCTGGTGTGGTGAGGGCTCTTTTCCAGGCCACAGTCTTTTCGCTGTGCCCTCATGTGGCCGAAGGAAGTAGGGAGCTCTCTTGAGCCTCTCTCATAAGTGCACTAATCCCATTCACAGGGCTCCACCCTCATGACCTCCCATTCAGATCCTGGCGTTAGTGATGAGCATCTTTTCATGGGCGCATTGACAATTCTTACCTCTTTGGGTTGAGAAATGGCTATTTAAGCCCTTTGCTCATTTTTGAACCAGGCTGTTTTTTGTTTTTTTGCTGAGTTGTAGGAGTTCTGTATAGATTTTGGATTTGAATTCCTTATCAGATGTATGATTTGCAAATTCGTTCTATTCCGTGGGTTGCCTTTTTACTCTGTTAGTAGTCTTTTTTGATGTACAGAATTGTAAAATTTTCATGAAATCCTCTTTGTCCATTTTCCCATTTGTTACCTGTGCTTTTGGTGTCATGGCCAAGAAATCATTGCCGAGTCCAATGTTGGGAAGCTTTTGTCCTCTGTTTTCTTCTGAGAGTTTTATTATTTTGAGTCTCACATTTACATCTTTGATCCATTTTGAGTTAATTTTTGTATATGGTTTTAGGTGTGTATAAGGGTCCAACTTGACTCTTTTGCATGTGGATAGCCAGTCTTCCTAGCACCGTTTGTTGAGAAGCCTGTCCTTTTCCCATTGAATAATCTTGGCACCCTTATCAAACATCATTTGACCATATAGGTGAGGGTTTATTTCTGGGCTCTCCATTCTAGTCCATTGGTCTATATGCCTATCTGTGTGCCAGTGCCACACTGTTTTGATTACTGTAGCTTTGTAGTAAGTTTTGAGGTCAGTAAGTGTGAGTCCTTCAGCTTTTTTCTTCTATGTCAAGATTATTTGTGCTATTCGAGGTCCCTGGAGATTCCATATGAATTTTAGGATGGATTTTTCTATTTCTGCAAAAAAAAAAAAAAAGGTCATGGGATTTTCATAGGAATTGTAAATCATTAATTGTAAATCATTTTTGGTTGTATTAACATTTTAACAATATTAAGCCTTCTAATCTATGAACAGGGGAAGTGTTTCCATTTATTTATGTCTTCCTCAATTTCTTTCAGCGATGTCTTGTAGGTTTCATTGTACACCTCTTTTACCTCCTTGGTTAAATTAATTCTGAAGTATTCTATTCTTTCTGATGCTACTGTAAATGAAGTTGTGTTTGTAATTTCTTTTTCAAATTGTTTATTGTGTATAAAAATGCATCTGATTTTTGTGTGTTGACTTTGTACCCTGCTACTTTGCTGAATTCATTTATTAGTTTTAACTCTTCTTTTTGGGGAATCTTTATAGATTTTTATATGTGAGCTCTATCATCTGCAAGCAGACAATTTTACTTTTTCCTTTTTAATTTGGATATCTTTTATTTCTTTTTCTTGCTTAATTACTCAGGCCAAAACTTCCAGTACTACATTTCTAGAAATAGCAAAAGCAGGCATCCTTGCCTTGTTCTTGATCTTAGAGGAAAAGCTTTCAGTCTTCAACCATTGAGTATGATATTCACTTTTGACTTTTCATATTTTCTTACTCACATTTTTAAATCACTCTGATTGCTGTTTTGGGATAAAGTTATTGAGAGAGAGGGCTCAAGATAGAAGCAAGGAGACAGCTCATGGGCAATAGCAATAATCCAGGCAAAGAATGTTGAAGCTAGAAGCAAGATGGTAGCAGTGGAAGAAAGTGGGTAGTTTCTATATATATTCTGAAGGCTGAACAGATGGGATTTACTGACAGATTGAATGTGGAACATGAGAGAAAGAGAAAAGTTAAGGATGACTTCAAGGTTTTTGGCCTGAAGAATTAGAAGTGGACTTGCCATTTACTAAGATGGGAAGTTTATTTTAGATTATATTAAACTGG
Source organism: Leptonychotes weddellii (assembly GCF_054177405.1). Lineage (NCBI taxonomy): Eukaryota > Metazoa > Chordata > Mammalia > Carnivora > Phocidae > Leptonychotes > Leptonychotes weddellii. The sequence goes on from NW_028050389.1 coordinate 3,018, forward strand.
ACCTCTCCTACTTGTTTACCAAAATATTGACTTAGACATCTATATGGAGACATCAAGTAGGGAAGGAATATATGAGTCTGGATTTCAGGGGAGAGGTCCAGGGTGGAGTCATAAATTTAGAAGTCATCAGTGTATTAATGGTATGGCTGAGATTCTCTAGGGAGTGAATGTAGAGTGAAGAGAAAGAAGAGAAGAGAAGAGAAGAGAAGAGGTGAAGAGAAGAAGAGAAGAGAAAGAAGAGAAGAGAAGAGAAGAGAAGAGAAGAGAAGAGAAGAGAAAAGAGGTATTAATGGTATGTGAAGCCACAAGTTTGGCTGAGATTGTCTAGGGAGTGAGTGTAGAGAGAAGAGAAGAGAAAAGAAAGAAGAGAAGAGAAGAGAAGAGAAGAGTAGGGAAGAGAAGAGAAAAGAAGAGAAGCCATCACTAGGTTCTGGGTACATTAGCACTGAGAGGTCAGGGAGATAAGAGGAAACCAGCAAAGGAGACTAAGACATTAAGTGATGTCCCTGAAGCCAGATGAAGAAAAGATTTCCGGGAAGGGAAGAATGAACAACTGTGACAATCACCACTGATAGTCAAAATGGGACCATTGGTTTTAGCAATGGGTGAGGCCATCCCAAGGTTAGGGAGGGGACTTCACTGGAATGGGGAAGACCAACAATAGCTCCAAACACAAGTCCCATGTGATGAGTGAGAGTTACTTAGTCTTCAAATATTTGCTTCATTCATTCATTCCAGCAGATACTTATCAAGCACTTATGATAATAAAAGCAAAGATAACATTTATTAAGTACCTACCATGTGCCAAACACTGAGTTTTACATGAATATCTCATGCAATACACACTTCCACAGTGAGCTATTGGTACAGTTATGCTGGAATCCAGGTGGTAACTTAGGCCTCTCTTCTCAGAAGCCTGGAGTCTTTATTTATTTATTTTTTTTAATTGTGATTAAAAAACACACAACATAAAACTTGTAATCATTTTGAAGTGTATGGTTCAGTGCTGTTAAGTGTATTCACATTGCTGTGCAACAGATATCCAGAAATTTTTCATCCTGCAAAACTGAAACTCTACCTATTAAATAATTCCCCACTTCCCCCTTTCCTAAGCTTGTGGCAACCATCATTCTACTTTCTGTTTCTATGAATTTGATTACTTTGGATACCTCATACACCTCAAATGGAACCCTACAGTATTTGTCCTGTGACTGGTTTATTAGCATAATATCTTCAAGGTTCATCCTTGTCATAGCAGTCTGTCAGAATTTCCTTCCCTTTTAGGCAGAATAACATTTCATTGCTTGCATACACCACATTTTGCTTATCCATTCATCTGTTGACGGACATTGGGTTGCTTCCACCTCTTGGCTACTGAAAATAATGTAGCTATGAACATGAATGTGCAAATAGCCCTTCAAGATGCTGCTTTCAATTATTTTGGATATATACAGGAAGTCCAGATTCTTAACCAGTGCCCTATTAACAGAACAATGCCTAGGGGCGGGGTGGTCCTTTCTTAATGGAGCATGTCTAGCAGGAAACACAGAGATTGAGCATCTAACTCTAGGTGCTGTGAGTGTATAAAGACCAGGGTGTTAAGGGACCTAGCAGAGCCTCCCGTGTTACAAGATGAAGTTCCAGACCCTGACCCTGACCCTGAGATGTCCTCGGAATATACTAAGTCCCTTATTAATCAAAGGGACTTAAACTCAATGTATAACCTTCAGATGGGGAAGTCTCATGGTCTTAATGTACCCAGAGCAGACTGAATAAATGTTTTAGATTTCCAAAGCAAAATGAGGATGATGATGATGATTTTGATGATGATGACAGCTATCTTTCACTGGGTGCTTACCCTATGTTAGAAACTATGGGGCCAGCTTGACACCCATGACCTTATTGAACCTTTGCAATGAGCTTGCAATGTGAGTACTGTTATTATCCTGCTTTGTCAGATGAGGAAACCGAGGCCCGGGGAGGTGAGCTCACTTGCCAAACTCTCAGGCCCAGGCTCTTGTAAGCCATTCCCCTGGAGCCCTGGGCCCCTGCCCCTCTCCTCCTCCTGCCAGTGGGTGCAGCAGGCTAGCGGAGGGGCCCCGCCGGCCACGCCCCAGCCCCAGAAATGGAGCCTTTGCCCCTGACACAGACACCGGCAGATTTCAACACTGATTTCCTCATCTTCCTTTCCAACATGTGACCCGCCGGCCCTGTGATGCGGGGACAGTCAGGGAAATGGGGTAAGGGGGCCCCGATGCTGAAGGGGAGAGACCTCACCTCTCGCTTGGACTGCCACATCGCCCCCCACGCCTGCCTCTGCGTCTCCTGGCCGGCTCTGCGCCACACGGCAGCCTGAGTGGTCTTTTCAATGGGTAAGCCAGATTAGGTCACTCCCACAGCTACAGTCCTTCCGTCGTTTCCCTCTGCTCGCCCTCCGTCCCCTAGCCTCCGAGGTCCCGCAGGCTGCTGCCCCTGCCCACCTGGCCCACGATCCCGGTGCAGCCAAGCCGCCTGGGTCCTATCTGCCCTCCACTCTGTCCACTCTCCCTCCTCCAGAAAGGTCCCTCCTCCAGAAAGGTCTTCCCCAACCATCTCGGGGAAATCAGCCCACCTCTTCTGTTAAAAAAAAAAAAAAAATCAGTATTTTTTACTTTGGCAAAATTTAGCATAAAATGGTAACATAAAAATTACCATTTTAACCATTTTAAATGTAAGCTTCAGTGACATTAGAGGCATTCCTTACTGTTGCTTATTCCTTGGTTTGCTAACTTGCTTGCCACCTTTCTCCAGTAGTCTCCTTGGATACAGAAACCTTGTCTGTTGGGTTCACGATTGTTATCACAGTGACTATAACCATCCAGCTTATGGCAGGTGCCCCATCAGCATTTTAAAATGAATGAATGAATACCACTGCCGATGGGTCAGCCTGCTGGGCACAAGACTAGTCACTTCTAAAATGAGTACATGTTTGAAACACTAAAATGCTGACAGGCACTCACAGATGTTATTTTTTCAATTTTCTCTCTTTTTGAAATCAAAATTTAATACAGAATTTATAAAAGTAACATGTACATCGCAGTCCTGGGAAATGAAAGTGTCTGCACAATCAACAAAGCATCTGGAAGTTCAAGACTGAGGTTAAATAAAGAGAGAAATCAGAAAAGGCTGCCACTGATCTGTCGGTGTGTCTGCTCCACTGAAGTCTGATAAGGGGAGGGTTTGGGGTGTCCTAGGACAAGGACCCAGTCTCCCCATCCCCCCGGGGAGCCCTCACCACTGTGGCTGGAGTATGTGCTCTTTGCAGGCCGTGATCACCAGCCCTGTTGTGAAGGGGAAGAGTATTTCAGGGGAGAAAGCAGCCCCGTAAGTCCCAATAAAACAACAGCATGAGGCAGCAAGGTTGGGGGAGAGGCCAGGACTCCGGCGTTAAGCCTGCTCCCCTCCCTACTTGAGACTCAAATGATGTCACTCGTTCCCTTTGCTATTCATGTCTTCTTCCTCTTTCCAGGCCAGTAGTAGGGTCAGTCTGTACATCCTGTCCTTGTGTTCCCTCCTTGCATTTGTGTGTGTGTGTGGGGGGGTGTATATGTGTTTATGAGTGTGTATGTCTGTGATATTGTGGTTTATAATAAATATATATCCCCATCTTCATCCCTGTTTAGAGCACAGAGCTCCTAAAACGTTTGGAATTTCCTAAGTGAAAAGAGTGATAAAGGTTTTGTTATTCATAACAAGCCCCTTTCAGCTACCCCTAAGTTTGTCAGCGAGGTAACTTCTGGAAAGCCCCTAAGGATGGGAGCTAGCTGCCTGGTTATCTGGGAACTAACTGGGATTATAGGATTAGAACTTTCAGTCCCAACCCCTGACCTCCTGGGACGGGAGAAGGATTGGAGGGAGGTTGAATCAGTCATGAATGACCGATGACTTAATCCATCGTGCCTATGTAAGGAAGCCTCCCTAAAACCCAAAGGACAGAGCCCCAGAGAGCTTCCAGGCTGGTGAACACATGGAGATCTGGTGATGTGCTCCAGGGAGCATGGAAGCTCCTCACTCCTTGCCCCATACCTTGCCCTGTGCATCTCTTCCATCTGGCTGTTCTTGAGTTAGATCCTTTTACAATAAATCCGTAACCTAGTTAAGTACATAGTTCTTCTGAGTCCCATGAGCCACTTTAGAAAATTAATCAAACCCGAGGAGGGTGGGTTAGGGAACCTCCAATTTATAGCCTGTCCACCAGAAGCCCAGTGTCCACCTTGGACATCTGAATTGGGGGACAGTCTTATGGGACTGAGCCCGTAACCTGTGCGACTCCAGGTAGGTAGCACCAGAACTGAGTTAAATTATAGTCAGTGTCCACTAAGAAATGAGTTAATTGCCTAGTGGTATCAGGAAAGGCACAACAGAATGTGTGTGTGTGTGCGCATGCGCATGCGCACATGCGTGTACATATATGTATGGGTGTGGGTGTGGAAGCTTGTATATGTGTGACTGTGTATACCGTAGGGGAGGAAAGCTTTTCCTTTCTTCCCTTCTAGGTTCTTTGGCTGGTCTAACAATCAAATAATTAATAATCAATAAAATGATTAACAATTAAACAATTAAATGGACATAAGAGAGATTAACAGGAGAAAAACAAATTTAATTTCACATGTATGGGAGCTCACAAAAATATGAGACTCAAACAAGTGACCAGGGCAGGCAGCTTTTAGACAAAGAAACAGTACATTTGTGAAGAATTGACAAGACAAATAAGTTTGGGCTTGGGGTAGTAAATGAGTGAAGAAGTAACAAGGTTTGTTTACACAGCCTTCTTGCCCTAAATTCCCTATCTCTAGTGATAAGGACCTCTCTCCTGGTACAGGGAGGGTACCCTACACATGGGAAATTTATTTCCTGCTTTCCAGGGGACAAAGGAGAGTCATTATGTCCTTTTTTGCACAGGTTGTTTCTTTTTTTTTTTTTAATTTTTTTTTTTTTAAGATTTTATTTATTTGCGAGAGAGACAATGAGAGACAGAGAGCATGAGAGGGAGGAGGGTCAGAGGGAGAAGCAGACTCCCTGCTGAGCAGGGAGCCTGATGTGGGACTCGATCCCGGGACTCCAGGATCATGACCTGAGCCGAAGGCAGTCGCTCAACCAACTGAGCCACCCAGGCGCCCTGCACAGGTTGTTTCTTAAGTAACTTTAATTCAAAATAATCAATATGCCAAAGTAGCATATTTTGGGGTGGCCTGTCCTGAACCCAATCAGTACCCATGTGTGGGAGAGAGTCAGAGATGTAGATGACGGGCCCAGGGTCGCTCAGAGACCAGCTGGCGAACTTCTTTCTCAGCATCCTCTCTGACTAACCTAACAACCTCTCTTCCCACTATCCTGCAGGGAAACTGCTCCAGAGCTCTTGGTTGGCAAACACACCCTTTTTTATCTGACTGCCCAGCCTTTGCGCAGCCTGCTCCCCCTGCCTGAAGGCCCTTTCCCAGCCCTGCACTTTCCAAGGTCCCTGGCTTTGCAGGGCCCAGCCCAGATCTTACTTCCTTTCAAAACTTCTCCAGTTCTCCTCCAATCTAAATAAATCCCTCCACCTACCCCAAAGAATCTCTCCCTACATCCTATGCTAATTTAATACCTCTTTAAATAAGAACACAAGCGCCGGCCTAATGCTTGGCACATCTTAGAGACTCAGACCACGTTCTCTGAAAAGATCCGGTGTTCAGCAAATTCTGGTGGGATGGAGGTGGGAATGACCGAGTGAACAAATGAACAGCCCTCTCGCCTGCCCTTCATGGTTGCTGACGGAGTTCATCTGAGCACAATGACCCACAAAGTTCCCAGTACAGAGCTGGGCACAGAGCAGCTGACCGGAGCCTGCTCGCTGGCATGGATGGGTTTTGAAGCAATGCGCTCTCCTAGGCCAGACCCAGCCTGCCTAGCTAGGCTTCCTGATGGGGCAAATGCCAACACAAAGGCCCCAGCAGGCCCGGCGCCAGGGAGCTGCCCACTGATCTCCAGAAAGGA
>NW_028050390.1:0-408 GCF_054177405.1 Leptonychotes weddellii
AAAAAAAAAAATCCCAGTGGCTTACTTTTGAATCATAGAGAAATCTGTCACTTTTACTTTTTCTAGAGTATTGTTTTTATAACATTTCAAATTTTATTATTAATGTTTAACTCTAGATGACCCCAAACGAGCCTCAATACAACTGACTTCTTATTACAAAACAAAAAAGCCTCTTGGACAAGCATGTTCTCGATAAAGAAGAAAGAGCCTACTAAAACAAACAAAACAGGGTAAAAAAACTAAACAATAAAAATGATCTGCTCCCTTTTTCTATGGTTCTTTCTTGAAACAAAGTAAAGAAAGCAGAACACAGTATCATGACGCACCTTGAAAAGAGTTAAGTTTTCAAGTAGGCTAAAATCTCTAAAGAGGATATCATATTTCAGAGGATAAGCAAATAATCAGAGC
>NW_028050391.1:0-408 GCF_054177405.1 Leptonychotes weddellii
CTTAGCAGCATAAATTCTTACAGATATAACATCTATATCAAAATTATTATTCATCTGATCTCTGCTCTTAGTTATTGAAGGGTTGCAATATATTCCTTACCATTTTGCAGGGAAAATTACTGATTGCTGTCTTCCTGAGATATCTCCAATCACTCAGCATAAAATTTCTTGCAATGTCTAAAGGTGCCACATTCAAAATCAAAAGGAAGTCTTTAAAAATGGGCTTTTGGGATCATACCTGTTAATAATGGAATATCAAAGTGTTTGTGCAAACCCCTGATGGGTAACAGTGATTACAACTGAATAAAATAAAAAGGAATGCTGAGGGGCGCCTGGGTGGCTCAGTTGTTAAGCATCTGCCTTTGGCTCAGGTCATGTTCCCAGGGTCCTGGGATCGAGCCCCGCATC
>NW_028050392.1:0-408 GCF_054177405.1 Leptonychotes weddellii
TATTTGAGAGAGAGAGAATGAGAGACAGAGAGCATGAGAGGGAGGAGGGTCAGAGGGAGAAGCAGACTACCCGCCGAGCAGGGAGCCCAATGCGGGACTCGATCCCGGGACTCCAGGACCATGACCTGAGCCGAAGGCAGTCGCCCAACCAACTGAGCCACCCAGGCGCCCCTTCATGGTTTTTCTTTAGAGTTGAAATGCTGAGCAAATCATATTTCCAGAGAACTTTCCTGGGTGACCATATGGAAACAGCTATAAAACTACACTAGTATTTCATAAAATATGGTAGGCTTTGCTTCAGGCATCCAAAACTGAAGCTGAACTGTGTTGTTTTGAGGACCTTGCTTCTTAAAGAATTTATTACTATTATAAGTGGGAGGAAATTAAACAACTTCATGAGGAAAAAAA
>NW_028050393.1:0-408 GCF_054177405.1 Leptonychotes weddellii
GTTGGTTAAGCGACTGCCTTCGGCTCAGGTCATGATCCTGGAGTCCCGGGATCGAGTCCCGCATCGGGCTCCCTGCTCGGCAGGGAGTCTGCTTCTCCCTCTGACCCTCCTCCCTCTCATGCTCTCTGTCTCTCACTCTCTCACTCTCAAATAAATAAATAAAATCTTAAAAAAAAAAAAAATTAAAAAAAAAAAAAAAAAAAAAAAAAAAAAAGAATGGGGTAGGTGTATATATATTGTCATGAAAAAAATGTCCAGAATATATTGAGTGAGAAAAGTAACTTTGTATCGTACGAAAACAATTTTATTATTTTAAAATTCTGTGTATGTATAGAGTGGGGTCATACCTTGAAAAGGAGTTAGCTTCAAAAGTCATCCAGAAAGGCAGTAATTTATGTGTCAAAATTA
>NW_028050394.1:0-408 GCF_054177405.1 Leptonychotes weddellii
CTTAGCAGCATAAATTCTTACAGATATAACATCTATATCAAAATTATTATTCATCTGATCTCTGCTCTTAGTTATTGAAGGGTTGCAATATATTCCTTACCATTTTGCAGGGAAAATTACTGATTGCTGTCTTCCTGAGATATCTCCAATCACTCAGCATAAAATTTCTTGCAATGTCTAAAGGTGCCACATTCAAAATAAAAAGGAAGTCTTTAAAAATGGGCTTTTGGGATCATATCTGTTAATAATGGAATATCAAAGTGTTTGTGCAAACCCCTGATGGGTAACAGTGATTACAACTGAATAAAATAAAAAGGAATGCTGAGGGGCGCCTGGGTGGCTCAGTTGTTAAGCATCTGCCTTTGGCTCAGGTCATGTTCCCAGGGTCCTGGGATCGAGCCCCGCATC
>NW_028050395.1:0-408 GCF_054177405.1 Leptonychotes weddellii
ACAAAATTCAGGGCTTTCAGGCCAAGGGAGAAGCTGATATCCTGACTGCACTGGTAAGTGGGGCTGTTAAGAGAGAGCCTGAGGCAGTTGGCCATGTGGAGCAGAAGCTAGGAGGCTGAGTGGTGGAGGCCCTGCCGGGAGGCTGAGCAGCAGAGGCTGAGCGGCGGAGGCTGAGCAGTGGAGGCTGAGTGGTGGAGGCACTGCCAGGAGGCTGAGCAGCAGAGGCTGAGTGGTGGAGGCCCTGCCGGGAGGCTGAGCAGCAGAGGCTGAGCGGTGGAAGCTGAGTGGTGGAGGCTGAGCAGCGGAGGCTGAGCAGTGGAGGCTGAGCAGCGGAGGCTGAGCAGCGGAGGCTGAGCGGTGGAAGCTGAGTGGTGGAGGCTGAGCGGCGGAGGCTGAGCGGTGGAGGCT
>NW_028050396.1:0-408 GCF_054177405.1 Leptonychotes weddellii
AGAGTCAACATAAAATGTACAAGGTTAGCTGTCTAGGGGTACCCGGGTGGCTCAGTCAGTTAAGCGCCTGCTTTTGGCTCAGACCATGATCTCAGGGTCCTGAGATCGAGCCCTGCTCAGCTGGGAGTCTGCTTCTCCCTCTCCCTCTGCTCCTTCCCCTATTCATGCACTCTCTATTTCAAATAAATAAATTTTTAAAAAAATTAAAAAGCTGTCTATAAAGGTAATCCACATCAGGTAATGGTTTTTGAGTGTGTGGTTGATTATATTGTCTATGAGGAACTAGAAGGAAGATCAAAAAGTAGAGATGACCTCAGTAAAGGGGTCAAGGCTGGAAATGTAGATTAGAGAATCTGGTTTTGAAGCCTTGAGATTTAACCAACTCTGAGAGGATTTGATAAGAGGAAT
>NW_028050397.1:0-408 GCF_054177405.1 Leptonychotes weddellii
ACACACACACACACACACACACACACACACCAGGAATATTATTCAGCCATGAAAAATAATGAAATCTTGCCATTTGCAACAACATGGGTGGAGCTAGAAAATATAATGCTAAGTGAAGTAAGTCAGTCAGAGAAAGCCAAATACCGTAAGATTTCACTCATATGTGGAATTTAAGAAGCAAAGCAAACAAACAAAGGGGGGAAAAAAAAGAAAGGCAAATTAAGAAATGGATTCTTAGCTATAGAGAACTGATGGTGACCAGAGGGGAGGGGGTGGGGGGATGGGTGAATAGATGGTGGGGATGAAGGAGCGTACTTGTTGTTTATGATGAGCACAGGGTCATGCATGGAATTTCTGAATCACTATATCATACACCTGAAACTAATATAACACTGCATGTTAACTAAC
>NW_028050398.1:0-408 GCF_054177405.1 Leptonychotes weddellii
TCATTTTTCTAATTGTGGTAAAAAATGACATAACATAAAATTTACTATCTTTATCATTTTAAAACATACAGTTCAGTAGTGTTAAATATGTTCACATTGTTGGGCAACAAATTTCCAGAACTTTTTCTTTCTGCAAAACTGAAACTCTGTACCCGTTAAACAGCAACTCCCCATTTCCCCCTCTCCCAGTCCTGGTACCACCATTCTACTTTCTGTTTCTCTAAATCTGGTTACTTTGGATACCTCATATAAATGGAATCATACAGTATTTGTCTTTTTGCAGCTGGCTTATTTCACTTCACATACTCTCCCCAAGGTTCATCCATGTCGTAGCATATAACAGGATTTCCTACCTTTTTAAGGCTGAATAGTATTCTATTTTACATATATACCACATTCATCTATCAA
>NW_028050399.1:0-408 GCF_054177405.1 Leptonychotes weddellii
CAAGAAGTGGGGCTTTACTAAGTTTAATGCGGATGAATTTGAAGACATGGTGGCTGAAAAGCGGCTTATCCCAGATGGCTGTGGGGTCAAATACATCCCTAATCGTGGCCCCTTGGACAAATGGAGGGCTCTGCACTCATGAGAACCTCGGCACTGCCCCCTCCCGACTCATGCCCACCAATAAAACCTACTTCCTGTCAAAAAAAAAAAAAAAAAAAAAAAAGGCCCTCCCTGCCCACTGCACAATCTGAGGGAGTCTCCCCAGACACCTCTATCGCGGGACCCTGCCTATTTTTACCACCATTCCTTATTGCTAGCTGATACTCTCTGGTCATATTCATTTCTTCATTTGCTTATTATACAGAATGTGAGCTTCATGGGAGGGGGTCGGGATTTCTGCCTGTATTG
>NW_028050400.1:0-9031 GCF_054177405.1 Leptonychotes weddellii
GATCCCAGGACCCTGGGATAATGACCTGAGCCAAAGGCAGACACTTAACTGACTGACCCACCTAGGCATCCACACATGAAAAACATTTGACTAGATTTTAAAATATGTGATTATAATGGTTCTGCTCAAAATGTAATAGATACTATTTCATTATCTTTTGGAATTCAGTGCTGTAGGAGCTTTGGGCAAGTGTGAATTTTATTAATTTGTAAGAACCTAGGATTTATGATGGACCTTTTTTGTTTGTTTGGTCTTTTTAATCATTTGCTGGGATATATGTAGGTGTGTGATCTAGAGATTCCCTGTTTGACCCTCCATTCTTTATAATCTCCACCCTGCTGTGGGCCATGGGATTTTTACAGAATCAACTGGGTCTGATGCCCCTAAGCTTCTGATTGATTGATCCAATGGGAATCACTAGAAGATTAGGAGCTGGAGGAGAGTAAAATCAGGCCTTCCTTTACAACTCTCTCTGGTTTCTGATACTTTACCCTCCTCTTGTTTTTCCAGGCCTAGTGCTGGTAATGACTGCTAAATTCATGACTAATTCTGTGCAGATCCCCTATAATTGATTATTTCAGGAACTTGATGACTGTGATCAAACTTCAGTTGGTATGATTTCTAATGACCTATCTTCAGGGTCACTGATTATTCCTTCTGTTGTGTCCAGTCCACTCTTATGCTGTGGTTTTTGTTTTGTTTTTTTCAATTTCAGATATTCTATTTTTCAGTTCTAGAGTTTCTTTTTGGTCATTTTTTAGATGTTTAATTTCTTTGCTAATATTTTAATCTGTTTATTCATCATGACTATGTTGTCCTTTAAGTCCCTTGAATATATTTAAAATAGGTATTTTAAAGTTCTTGTCTGTTAATTCCAACTTCTGAGTCATCTTTTTTTCTTTTATGGGTCTCATTTTCCTTTGTTTTCTCATATCTAGTAATTTTTTATTATATACTGGACGTTGTGGGAGATGTGCTTTAAAGGGATCTCAAATCTGTTTTCTATCTTTAGAGAATATTGCATTTTGTTCTAGAATGTAGTTAAATTACTTTATATCACCTGAATCTTGTGAGGCTTGATTTTATGCATTGCTAGGGCAGCTCTATTTTGGTTTTACTGTTACTCTTAAGGTGAATACATTAGTCCTGGGAGGTGGTTTTTACTCCTAAGTGTGGCTTTTATGGAGTTTTACTGGAAAGCCTGTGGTTTTTACCAAGCCCCTTTAACTTGGAAGGATTTGATCTCCAACCTCTGTCTTCCCTGTGGTGGGCATGTGCTAAAATCTCAGTTCAGCTCTTTTGTCCTTCCAGCTGTTCCCCGGGGCTCTTTGTAGTCTTGCCCTACAGATGTGCACCTCAGGGGTCAGCCAGTGATGTGAGGGGATTTTCTCTGGAGATTTTGAGCTTACTTCCTCTGTGGCTTCCTCCATTTTGTGGAATTCTGTGAATTCCTCCAGTTAGTAACCAGCTGCTTTGGCATGCTTCAATTCTTTTTTTCTGACTCCACAGACCAGTAAGATTCCAGGTTTTGCCTGACTCTCTCTGCCATATTCCCCTTTTTCAAATGTCAACTCCTCTTCTGTTTCTGGCTGCTTTTGGTCACTCTGCCGTGTCTTCAAACAGCTCCAGAGTTTATAATTGTGATCATTAGGAAGAATAGTCTGATAGAAGTTATGAGGCTATAACCAAGCCATTATTATTTCTTGACTGTACTTTTGTAATATGCCTGTGCGCCCTTGCCCTGTAAAGCTTATTCTCAACTTAGTAGCCAGACTGATCCTATTAGAACATTAAGTCTGATGATGCTTTCTTTTCTTTATAAGCCACCACTGGTAGTCCATCTCCCTCAGAATGAAAGCCCAAATCCTGGCAATGAGCAGTGTTGTCCTCCAGTGTATCCCCCACTTTCCACTCTACCTTTTCTTTTCTTTCTTTTTTTTTTTTAAAGATTTTATTTATTTATTTGACAGAGAGAGAGAGAGCGAGAGCAGGAACACAAGCAGGGGGAGTGGGAGAGGGAGAAGCAGGGTTCCCGCGGAGCAGGGAGCCCGATGCGGGACTCGATCCCAGGACCCTGGGATCATGACCTGAGCCGAAGGCAGACGCTTAACGACTGAGCCACCCAGGCTCCCTCCACTCTACCTTTTCTCCCTGACTTGATGTCCTGTTATTTTCCATTTTAATCACTCTGTTCTTGCCAAAGTTACCTTCTTCCTACTCCTTGCACTTGCCTCAGGGCCTTTCCCCTTTCTGTTCTCTTTTCCTGGAATTGGCATCTCCCACCCTATTTAAAACGATACATCCCCATACCCCTACCTACTCTTACAGTCTTTTTCCAGCTTCCCTGATTTACTTTATCTCCACAGTGCTCACAACCAGCTTGTTCATTGACTGCTTCTCCTTATAAGGGTTTAAGTTCTGTGAAGGCAGGGATTTTTGTTTGTTTTGTTCACTTGTATACTCTCAGACCCCAGAACAGAGAAATGCTGAATGAATCAGAGTCTCTTTCTCCTTGCGGACTCATATTGGCTCAGTTCCTTAATTTTGAAAAATATATGTCCAGGGCAATTCCCAGCCATATTAAGAAACTGACATATTTTATCTTGGGCCTGTTTATCTTCACTCCTGTGTAGAATCTTTCCTCTGTAGCTCCTCCCTTGCAGTGCTGATCTTCTGGGACACAATGCTGTCGTGTTTGATAAAATGTCAGTGAATTAGGTGTCTGTGGAGTTTGGGATTTTTATTAGAAATAACTTCAGGGGGGCGCCTGGGTGGCTCAGTTGGTTAAGCGACTGCCTTCGGCTCAGGTCATGATCCTGGAGTCCCGGGATCGGGTCCCGCATCGGGCTCCCTGCTCAGCAGGGAGTCTGCTTCTCCCTCTGACCCTCCCCCCTCTCATGTTCTCTCTATCTCATTCTCTCTCTCAAATAAATAAATAAAATCTTAAAAAAAAAAAAAAGAAATAACTTCAGGAAAACGTGCTATCCTTTAAATTTGTTACTACCACCTAAAATATACCAGTGTTGTAGTGTTTATAGAATAATAGGAGAGGGGAAGAAAAAAAGATGGGGATGTTGGTTTAATCATCATTTATAGAATACACTTTATGAACCTACATAAATTATGCATCATTGACCTTTAAATGAATTTAGACTTAATGAGATCGTTTCATTATGTTTAAAGATGTAACATAATTATTTCATTATGTTTTTTATTATTTCCTAAGCTTATTTATGCTGCTCCCCCCTCATCAAGGCCCAAGTGTATTGCCTTCTTATCTAATATTTTTAGGCTGTTTTCTGGTTTGAGGTTTGTAGAAATCTGATCTCACTGAATTACAGTGTTACTTAATTAATTTTCCAGGGCACTACAACAACTTTTGCTTTAACAGAGACCTATGTTTCCAAAAGAGTTAAACTTTGTGATCTGAAAATGGATTCTTTAAAAATGTGGTTTGCAACAGGAATCTTTTATCATCCTGGACACAATTAGAATAATGAATCTAGAGCTCAGCTTGGGCTCAGCATTCTGCCCTCTAGTGTTGGATCTTGAAAATGCAGATTAATTTTGAACATGACTTTGTGTCCCATTGTGTCCTAGGGTCCCCAGAGGATCCCAAGAAACCTGAAGGGAGGGAGGAGGAGGCCGAACAGGCTGGACTCTGGCCTCATTCCTTTCAGATGCAGAAGCTCCACTCTTTCACATTTTCCTCATTTTGGGACACTACTTAGTTCTTACTTGATAAAATAGTTGTTTTGCTGCTTCGAAAATAAAAAAAATTAAAAACTATAGTCCTATAGGAGCGCCTGGGTGGCTCAGTTGGTTCAGCATCCGACTCTTGATTTCAGCTCAGGGTTGTGAGATTGAGCCCCGCCTTGGGGTCTGGGCTTGGTGGGGAGTCTGCTGGAGATTCTCCCTCTGCCCCTCCCCCCGCTCCCGCACTCTGTCTCTCTAAAATAAATGAATCTTAAAAAAAAAAACACGCAGAACTATAATACTAGAGTATAAGGGTATGAAACCTAAGAGGTGATTGTAGTGTACACGTTCATTTACATCATTGGATTTTGGAATTTGGGCTATATTTCCTCATATAAAACATATAAATGCTTGAACTAGCCCCAAATAACTATTTAATGTATGGTGGAATTCAACATCTATCTATCTATCTATCTACCTTTATTTTTAAAGATTTTTTATTTTTTATTAGAGAGTACAAGCAGGGGAAGTGGCAGGCAGAGGGAGAGGGAGAAGCAGACTCCCCGCCGAGGAGGGAGCCCGATGTGGGGCTCCATCCCAGGACCCTGGGATCGTGACCTGAGCCAAAGGCAGACGCTTAACTGTCTGAGCCACCCAGGCGCTCCTAACATCTGTATATTTTAAATAAAAAAATACACAACAGAAAATAATGTTTATATGTTCAGGTTTCATGAACTCATAGTCAAACAGCCAGGCCTGGGAACTCATTTGCAATCCTGTATTTATTGCTGATAATCAATAGGTCTTTGATCTTCCTGCAGGGAGGTTTGGTTGGAGGAGTACTGAAAGCAATTCTGATGTTTCTGTGCTGTGACTTGTAATGAAATGTTCTCCTTAATCTTTCATGGAAACAATCCTGTTTCTCTTTTGTTTTCTGGGGACGGGGGAGTCAAAGGGTATGGGGGTGGGAAATGGATTTTACTGGGCACTGGAAGGGGCCTCAACCCCTGAAGATGGGGTTGAGAGGATCAAGCCTTTTCCAACCTTCCCAGGAAAGGATTCAGATATCCCTGGCTGTTTTCTCCTAAGGTTCCGTTTGTCTTCCGAATTTCTGGGACTCTAGCCTGATTCTCCCAGTTCAGAATTTGGGTTCTTGGTTGCTTCCTTCCCCCTTTGGCTGTGTGGCGTTTTGATAACTTCCAGGGATTCTGAGCTCTTGTTTCCTGCCCCCATGCCTACTTTAACAGGGAAGCAGAGACTTGGAGAGAACAAGAAAAAGAAGGGGTGGGGCAGTGGATCAGCCTGCAAGGATGTGGGAATTTCCTGGGGCCCACTGTGGAGGAAGGCTGTGTGTGTGCTGGGCCTTCTGGAGGAAGGTACATCTAGGAAACTGGTGTTGATTTGCTTAGTCTTGTTATAGTGACCAGGAATATGCTGGGGTACTTCCAAGCTACTTGGGACTGGGGAGGCAGGAGTTTCTAGAGGTGTGGAGGGGCCCAAGAGGACAAAACATCTTCTCAGCCCAACGATGTAAAAGGGAGTAATTCCTGGGCGCCTGGGTGGCTCAGATGGTTAAGCGTCTGCCTTCTGCTCAGGTCATGATCCCAGGGTCCTGGGATCGAGTCCCACATCGGGCTCCTGGCTCAGCGGGGAGCCTGCTTCTCCCTCTGACCCTCTCCCCTCTCATGCTGTTTCTCTCTCGCTCGCTCTCTAAAAAATAAAGAAAATCTTAAAAAAAAAAAGGGAGTAATTCCTCAAGAATCTGATGGTATTCTTCAATGAGCTGGAGAGATAGGATATCGTGCCTGTGGAAGGCAGCCTCCAAGATGGCTTCCAGTGATTCTTCTGCTTCTTAGTATTCACGGTCTTGTGTGATCCCTTGGAGTGTGTGTTGGACCTAGTGACTCTAATATGGATTGTGGCAGAAGTGAAGAGATGTCACTTCTGAGATTAGGTTCCAAAGAGACTGTGGCTTCCATTTTGCTTACACTCACTTGTTCTGGCTCTTCTTGCCTACTCGCTCTGATGAAGCCAGCTGCCATTTTGTTAGCTGCTCTATGGAGAGGTTCATGTAGTAAGGAACTGAGGGTACCTCTAGCCAATAGCCATGAGTGTGTTTGAAAGCAGGTCCTTCCCAAGTCAAGTCTTCGATGAGATCCCAGCCTTGGCTGACACCTTGATTACAGTCTTGTGAGAGACTCTAAGCTGGAGGACACAGTTAAGCCATGTCCAGGTTCCTTACCCACAGGAACTGAGAGAATAAATATTTGTTGTTTTAAGCTGATACATTTTGGGGTAATTTGCTATGCACCAATAGATAACAATACAGTGCCCTTGGAGAAGGAGTGTTGGAGGCCCTTGTTTTATGTAGGTGATTGTAATGAGTGACTTCTATTACTCAACCATTTCTTGTGATTCCTGAGCTAAGGGAGTTGAAGGGTGTGTGGAAGAGTTGAGCCAGGTTCAGGGTCATGTCATTGAACTGTGCAGTACCCTTTCCCCCAATAAAGAGCTCCCATATCCTTCCATAGGGGAGTCAAAATTAGCATTTGGAAACTTATCATGCAGAGATCAGGAGAGCCTACTCAGGGCTGGTCCGAGAAGCCATGTAAACCAATACAGGAACTGTGACCCAATCTAGTCAAGTAAGGAGACATTTGTCTTTATCCCTCTCTAAGTCCTCAACACTAAGTAGCCAGAGCCTATAAGAAGGGATGGGTGAGGGTGTGAAGGGGTAGGGCTCTTTTTTTTTTTTTTTTAAATTTTATTTATTTGAGAGAGAGAGCGAGAGCATGTATGAACTGGGGGAGGGGCAAAGGGAGAGGGAGAAGCAGACTCTCTGCTGAGCAGGGAGCCCAACACGGGGCTCCATCCTAGGACCCTGGGATCATGACTTGAGCCAAAGGCAGACACTTAACCGACTGAGCCACCCAGGTGCCCCCGAAGGGGTAGGACTCAAGCACATCAATATGATAGGTTTTTCTGTGTACGAGGGCACAGCCTGTCACCGTCCAAGAGCGACCTCCAGTCAGCAGAGGCAGGGGAGACCTTGTGACATTCAGTAGGGGAAAGAGAGGTGGCCCCTAGAGTCACAAGTTAACATACCTCAAGGGGGGCTATGTATATAAAAGATGCTAGAACAAGCATTTGAAAGCAGTCTTTGTTTTTGTCTAGTAAAGCATTAAGGTTCTATTGTTTTCTCAAAAGTTTTACTTTCGTTCTCTAATCACAGGAAGCGCCATCTTATTATGGAGGAGCTGCTTTCTCCATTAGAGGGTCCAAGAGATATGAAAGAGTAGGATCCACAGGACCTAGGATCCTTGGAAATCCTAGGATCTTCACTGGGTGCCTGAAGGGCCTATTTAGTGGAAGTGGGAGAGCATTCTTTGCCAAATTATTTACTGTTTCTTTTTCTTTCTTTCTTTCTTTCTTTTTTTTTTTAAAGATTTTATTTATTTATTTGACAGAGAGAGAGAGAGACAGTGAGAGAGGGAACATAAGCAGGGGGAGTGGGAGAGGGAGAAGCAGGCTTCCCGCTGAGCAGGGAGCCCGATGTGGGACTCGATCCCAGGACCCTGGGATCACCTGAGCCGAAGGCAGATGCTTAACAACTGAGCCACCCAGGTGCCCCTCTTCTTCTTCTTTTTTTTTTTTTTTTTTTAACATTTTCTTTATTTACTTGAGAGAGAGCACAAGTGGGGTAAGGAGCAGAGGGAGAGGCAGACTCGAGCAGGATATGGGGCAGAGAGAGAGGGAGAAGCAGGGAGCCCCACGAGGGCTTGATCCTGGGACTCCGGGATCATGACCTGAGTTGAAGGCAGACGCTTAACTGACTGAGCCACCCAGGCGCCCCTATTTACTGTTTCTTTAGGAAAATCTTTTTGAATTGCTCTCAGTACTCTTAAAAAATATTCACTGTAGGAGAGTAGAAAGAAGAGAGAAAGAGAGAAAGAAAAAGAGAGAAAGAAAAAGAAAGAAAGAAAAAGAAAGAAAGAAAATAAGCATGATCCCAGTGCTTAGCAGATTCATCAATGAACATCTCGGTGTATAGCCTTCCAGTCTTTTCTAAGCTGTTCATGTTGTGTTTTACACAGTTGACTCATACCAGAAACACTTTTGCCAACATATTTCGAAATTTACCGTAATAATAACTTGAGCATTTTTTCATATTTCCAAGTATATGACCATATTTTTTAAAAAGATTTTATTTTTAAGTAATCTCTATACCCAATGTGGGACTTGAACTCACAACCCTGAAACCAAGAGTCCCACACTCCACCAACTAAGCCAGCCAGGTGCCCTGACCATAACATTGTTTTTGAGGGTTCCATAGTATTCCATTTAAAAGATGCAACATAATTTAGGGTATTTAATGTCCTCTTGGTGGGCGTTCAGAAAGGTTCTAGATTTTGATATTCAGAGATGACTATTTTCCTTACTTGGTGTAACCAAGTGAGATCAAGTTGAGAAAGGGGCATAGACGTAACGCAGTGAGACCAGGGAGAGACATAGAATGTCCAGGGGTCTTGAGAACTCTTGATGAGATGCCATGTTGCCCACAGTAAAGAACCTGGATACAGCCAAGAGGTAATACTACAGATAAGTAGAAACAGGGATCAGATGTTATCTGCAATCGCTTTAGAAACTTTTGAGAAAAGTATATTTCAGGGACCATTTAAATGTTGCTTAAACCCCCCAAAATGAATTCTGACAGGGCAGCAGTGCCCCTGGAGATGGAGTACTTAAAACATCCTGTTTTTTTTTTTAAAGATTTTATTTATTTATTTGAGACAGAGAGAATGAGAGACAGAGAGCATGAGAGGGAGGAGGGTCAGAGGGAGAAGCAGACTCCCTGCCGAGCAGGGAGCCCGATGCGGGACTCGATCCCGGGATTCCAGGATCATGACCTGAGCCGAAGGCAGTTGCTTAACCAACTGAGCCACCCAGGCGCCTCTTAAAACACCCTGTTTAGCCTCAATGAGATACCACCTCACACCAGTCAGAATGGCTAAAATTTACAAGTCAGGAAACGACAGGTGTTGGCGGGGATGCGGAGAAAGGGGAACTCTCCTACACTGTTGGTGGGAATGCAAGCTGGTGCAGCCAGTCTGGAAAACTGTATGGAGGTTCCTCAAAAAGTTGAAAATAGAGCTACCGTATGACCCAGCAATTGCACTACTGGGTATTTACCCCAAAGATACAAAAGTAGGGATCCGAAGGGGTACGTGCACCCCGATGTTTATAGCAGCAATGTCCACAATAGCCAAACTGTGGAAAGAGCCAAGATGTCCATCGACAGATGACTGGATAAAGAAGATGTGGTATATATATACAA
>NW_028050401.1:0-408 GCF_054177405.1 Leptonychotes weddellii
AAAAAAAAAAAGTGTAAGCAAAGCAAAACATGAATTCTTGGATCCCGGAAGCACAGAATATAAAATTACATTTTAAAAAAACTGCTCACTTTGACTCACTGTAGTTAAAGACTGAAGAGTACCCAGAGTGAAAGAACAGACCTCCACAAAGAAATTATTATTTTTTTTAAAGATTTTTTTTTAAATTTATTTATTTGAGAGAGAGAGAATGAGAGACAGAGAGCACGAGAGGGAAGAGGGTCAGAGGGAGAAGCAGACCCCCTGCTGAGCAGGGAGCCCGATGTGGGACTCGATCCCGGGACTCCAGGATCACGACCTGAGCCGAAGGCAGTCGCTTAACCAACTGAGCCACCCAGGCGCCCTCCACAAAGAAATTATATGTACAGGGGCACCTGGGTGGTTCAGTCG
>NW_028050402.1:0-408 GCF_054177405.1 Leptonychotes weddellii
GACATTTAACAGATAATGCAGCATAAAACAAGAACAGGTTCCCATAAAGAAGGGACTGTAAGAGAAAAAGAAAGGGTTCTTGGAAATTAAAAACAAAAGTGAAAAGATTTAATAGCAAAAAGACAGAGATTTTTTTACTGGATGAAAAAAAAACAAGTTCAGTACTGGAGGTCAACCGCCACCTAATAGGAAATTAAAAAGAGAGAATAGAGGGCGCCTGGGTGGCTCAGTTGGTTAAGCAACTGCCTTCGGCTCAGGTCATGATCCTGGAGTCCCTGGATCGAGTCCCGCATCGGGCTCCCTGCTCGGCAGGGAGTCTGCTTCTCCCTCTGACCCTCCTCCCTCTCATGCTCTCTGTCTCTCATTCTCTCTGTCTCAAATAAATAAATAAAATCTTTAAAAAAAAAA
>NW_028050403.1:0-408 GCF_054177405.1 Leptonychotes weddellii
GGTCATGATCTCACGGTCATGAAATCAAACTCTGATTCCGGCTCCCAGCTCAGCATGGAGTCAGCTTAGGCTTCTCTCTCACCCTCTCCCTCTGCCTCTCCCCCTGCTTGTGCACGCACGCTCTCTAAATACATACATACATACATACATACATACATACATACATAAAATCTTAAAAAAAGAAAACAGTAAGAGACCAGTAATAGTTAACTGAGCCAGAAAGAGTACCCCCTTACGCCCTAAGAGGGCAGCCTCAAGTTAGCTCATATGGTAATAGAGACCTCACGTGGCCAAAACTTTACCTCTGTTTTTTTTTTTTAATTTTTTATTCTTATGTTAATCCCCATACATTACATCATTAGTTTTAGATGAAGTGTTCCATGATTCATTGTTTGTGCATAACACCCA
>NW_028050404.1:0-408 GCF_054177405.1 Leptonychotes weddellii
AAATAAATAAATAAAATCTTTAAAAAAATAAAAATAAAAATAAATAAATAAATAAACCACAGGGGGCACCTAGGTGGCTCAGTTTGTTCAGTTTTTCTGCCTTCAGCTCGGATCGTGATCCCAGGATCCTGGGATCGGGCCCCGCATCGGGCTCCCTGCGTGGTGGGGAGTCTGCTTCTCCCTCCTCCTCTGCAGCCCCCGACTCATGCTTGCTCGCTCGATCTCTCTCAAATAAATAAATAAAATCTTTCAAAAAAAAATAAAAAATAAAAATAAACCACAGGTTCAAGACGATTGTCATATTTGCTTTGTATGTTCTTAAAATGTAAAAATTATAAACATATTTCTTGTGTTTGTGTTTCAACATTACTGCCCGAGTGGCATGAATTTGGGGACTACTGTTATAGA
>NW_028050405.1:0-408 GCF_054177405.1 Leptonychotes weddellii
GATATTTTAATTAAATTTTGTTTTACATGATGCCAGGTCCACATACAAATATTATCCAGATCAAAATATTAAAGAACTATTTATCAAAACTAGTGAAGTTAATTAGATCCACTGGAAGCACAAAATGGATGTTGCCTTTCAACTTTCTGTGATTCCTTTGGCTCCTCTGTGATGTTTAAGTTGCTATAATGCTCAGATCGGACCCACCATTTCTTTTCAGGTGTTTTTGACCTCACTGTGGTTGAATAACGTCAGGTATGATGAATGTGATACACCGTGTTCCTTCCTCACTGTACTAAAGAGTCTCTGGGGTAAGTAGAAAGCTGGGCAATGACATTTTTAAAAGCCTTGGTGTGCTCTTGGCAGCTTAACAAGAAAGTCATGGCTAATATTTTTTTCTCTTATAGA
>NW_028050406.1:0-408 GCF_054177405.1 Leptonychotes weddellii
CAACTCTCTGAACAGAAAAGCGACCACTCTCTGGAAAGTAGGATGTGCGGAGAAGTGAATCCGAGGCGATATTCAGGAGGATAGACGGCGGGGGAGGGGGCCTCCATCGGCCGCTTCTGGAGAGTGATAGAGCAGTGGAGCTCAAAATTGGAACTTTTAGAAGTCAGCTCCGCTGAGGGACATCACTCCGGTGGCTAAGCGGGGGGTGGAACCCTCGCGGGACAGTGTGGTCTCAGGACCCTTGGGGTCACAGGAAGACCGGGGGTGCCTGAGTGTGGCAGAGCTCCCAGGTATCGGAGTGGGGAAGCGGGCTGCAGAGACGGAGCCGAGGCACGGGCTCTCAGCTCGGGGTTGCCATAAACCGTGATCCATGGCACAGTCGGGCCACGGCTCCTCCAGCAGGGACCC
>NW_028050407.1:0-408 GCF_054177405.1 Leptonychotes weddellii
AATGGAAATACCAGGCACAGCGGAGGGCAGCAAGTACCATATTGAAAATGGGAACACTGACAAAAATACGTTTACACGCTGACTTTACACCCCAACCCTCTTCCTCCATTTATTCCCTGAATTCTGGCAAGCAGGGTCACATCCCTAGAAGTGGACAGAGAAGTTTTCTTCTCTAGAAACTGGCCCAGCCAGCCCAAAGAGGAAAGACCTGGGCGCCTGGGTGGCTCAGTTGGTTAAGCGACTGCCTTCGGCTCAGGTCATGATCCTGGAGTCCCGGGATCGAGTCCCGCATCGGGCTCCCTGCTCGGCAGGGAGTCTGCTTCTCCCTCTGACCCTCCTCCCTCTCATGCTCTCTGTCTCTCATTCTCTCTCTCAAATAAATAAATAAAATCTTAAAAAAAAAAAAAA
>NW_028050408.1:0-408 GCF_054177405.1 Leptonychotes weddellii
AGAAGCAGAAGTGACTGTCCGGAAGGAAGATCTGGGGAAACAGGAGGCAAGGCATGCCCTATGGGGCCACGAGGGAAAGCACCAGGGTACGGGAGCAGAGGGAGGAGGAGGAGGAGAACACAAGAGCCTTCGCTATGGTTCCCACAGCAAAGAACGGGTAAGGCAGGGTAGAGAGGCTCAGGTTTGGCCAGATTCAATCATCTCAGCAGGCTCTGGGGCGCAGGGGTTCTGGTCCTTCACTGCCTGGTACCTGCCCCCGGGGTGATCTGGGCAGGGAATAGCGGCCCAGAGTGTGGGAGCCAGGTGAAGGAGATTTGGGGGCTGTGGGCTCTGGACTGCCTGGCTTGCATGTGAAAGGCCTGCACCCAGGTGTGTGGTTTACTCTGAAGTGAGCTGCTTGCCCTCTCC
>NW_028050409.1:0-408 GCF_054177405.1 Leptonychotes weddellii
AAAATATGCCTCTCTCGTTTCTGTCACGTAGAACTACGCATCTCCTAGAAAAATTTAATCCTCTCATTCATGGTCCAACTTCGTCATTACAGGTAGATGTTTTCTTTCTTGACGATTTTCCCTGGGTTTCTCGCATTGGGGCTATGACCACCTGAATGCTAATATTAACGCAGATATAGTAGTCATTGCTTGCTCATTCCATCTCAGATCCCTTCCAAGCCCAGACAGGAGTGGAACCCTTGAGAACACTGTAGTATGCCAAACTCGTACCTGTGAGCTCTCGGCTTCCCACCCACATCACAGTTTTCTCCACCTCTGCATGACTCTCAAGTGTTCAGACGGTCTTCAACATGCTATCGTAATTGTTTCTAAAAAATGTATGTTGTTAGGGAAAAAGAGGAGTCTGAA
>NW_028050410.1:0-408 GCF_054177405.1 Leptonychotes weddellii
CACAAACAATGAATCATGGAACACTACATCTAAAACTAATGATGTAATGTATGGGGATTAACATAACAATAAAAAAATTTTAAAAAAAAAGATAGAATCAGGGTGAAAGCTACATGCAGTGACTAATGCAGTGCCTGGTATATTGCCCAGATTTTAGTAGGGGCTCAGTTAATGTGAGTTTCTTTCAGTCTCACCCTGATTGTTGTAAACTGGTGACAGATCACCCTTTCCCTTTTCTCTCTAATCATTTGTTCCTTTTAATCCTTCTGCCACTATTTTTGCCTTAGTCTTCCTAAGGACTTCTCCTTGCTCTGCTCCTTGGCTCTGAAACACCTATCAAAATAATTGCAGGCTCTTCATTCTAACTTGTTAAGATCTACAAAATTTGACCTTAACATCCCTCTCTGA
>NW_028050411.1:0-9030 GCF_054177405.1 Leptonychotes weddellii
CCTGGGTGGCTCAGTCGTTAAGCGTCTGCCTTCGGCTCAGGTCATGATCCCAGGGTCCTGGGATCGAGCCCCGCATCGGGCTCCCTGCTTGGCGGGAAGCCTGCTTCTCCCTCTCCCACTCCCCCTGCTTGTATTCCCTCTCTCGCTGTGTCTCTGTCTGTCAAATAAATAAATAAAATCTTTAAAAAAAAAAAAAAAATTTTTAAAAGTACAGAAATACGAGTGTGGTGTGAAGCATTTGCAGGCCGAATACGTGCGGGCTGGGGAGAGCGGATCGGGGAGTGTCCGTAGCGCCATGGGGTCTTGGGCTGCCTGCAGGTGCCGTGGGACAGGGCGGCCGAGAAGAGCCGCAGCTGTCTGCCCCCTCTGGAGAGTTAGACTCCCGTTTAGAGGATTGACAGTTTTCTTCTTGCCAGAGCTCAAAATCCAGATACCTACAGGACTGAAGGTAGTCCCAATGTCTTTCACCTGAACCGCCACCAAAAAAGCATCAATAATTGCTGATTTTAATTGCTCACATTGTTCTAAGAACAACCACCTGCCCTTGTGTACAGAGCTGATTTATGATCCAGCTCCCAAGGATCCCTTCCTCCCCCTGAAGCCCATCAGATTTCTGGTTCAACAGGCTTTCTTTTTTTTTAATTAGGTCTACCGCATGTTGTTTTTGCAGGGCGAACCTTCCCGACACATCCGTACTTCTCGGCCCAGCTTGGGGCGGGGCAGCTGTCACTCTACAACATTCTGAAGGCCTACTCGCTTCTAGACCAGGAGGTGGGGTACTGCCAAGGCCTCAGCTTTGTAGCGGGCATCTTGCTGCTTCACATGGGTGAGGAGGAGGCATTTAACATGCTCAAGTTTCTGATGTTTGAAATGGGACTGCGGAAACAGTATCGGCCGGACATGATTATTTTACAGGTAGAGAACGTTCCTTATGTATGTGCTAGAGACAAATGCCAAAAATGTTTAGGGTTCCTTTCCAGGTCTCTCTAAGGAACTTTTCCCACCATCCATCAACACTGGAGTAGCTGTCCTTGCTGAGCACTTAACTCTGTGCTAGGCATGACGCCGAGTGTTTCATATTGCTCTTACCGCCTCAGTAAGCCTCAGGAAGACACTGTTAATCAGCTCAATTTATAGATGGGAAGACTCACCTTAACTCAGGGAACCTGGCTAGCAAGTGGTCGAGTTGGGGTTTCAACCCAGGCCTGTCTGACTCCAGGACCCTCCCTTTACCCTTCTTCAAACCATCTTCAGACGATCTAATTCCTGCCTCCCACTCTATTTGTCACTTCCTCTGCCAGGGATCCCCCTGACACCCCCCCCTTAGCCCTTGTCACCCAGGGTTCAGCTCACATATCAAATCCTGGGAGAGGCTCTTTCTGACCATCCTGATGTTGTGGGCCCCCCCAACCCTATGCACGTGGATCATGTTATCCTGTCTCATTTCTTTTGGCATAAAACACTAACTGCCTGAAATTATCTTGTTTCTTTATTCATTGACCTGTTTACTCTCCTGTTTACTTTCCTTAGCATATCTCATGAGAAGGCAGGAATCTAACCTATCTTGGAGCTGCATCCTTAGTACCTAGAACAGCGCCTGGGATGAAGTAGGCACCCAGTCCGCATTTGTTGACGAACAGGTGGCAGGTCAGAGCAAAGGAAAACCAAAGGGCAGTGCCAGGCACTGCTCCTGCCGCTTTCAGAGGTGGGGAGAGCTCCGGATCCCGCTTTGGGAATATTCCTAAATGTCAGATCGTGTGGATACATGTTAATTTACCAGCAAGCTACTCTGACTTCAGAGCCTTAGGATTTTTTTTTTTTTTTTTTTTTTTTTTTTTAAGAAAGGATGCATTAGAGCCAAGGACTCTTTGAGAGCACCAAATTGGGTGGTTAAAAAATCCTTTTACCTCCACCTGTGAATATGAACCGCCCCCCCCATGAACATAAATCTCCTAAAAGGAAGCCATTTCATTAACTAAAAAATTTTGACCCATGTAACACTTCCCACAGATATTGTCCCAGGTTGTTTCTATGTTCTCCCCATTAGCTTTAATATAGGTGCACCTGCCATCGAAGAGAGTGGAATTTTCAAGTTAATTTCGTATTGTAACACATGACTCTCTTGGCGCTTTTGGCCTGGGTGACTAGATTCTTTTCGATCCTAAAAAGCCACAGCTGGTACTTAAGGGCTATGTTGTCTGGGCCACTGGAAAAAGTTTTGGGTGTGTGTGTGTGTGTTGTTTTGTTTTTTGTCAGTTTGGGTGATACATGTCCAACCTGTAGCATCTCAATGGGGTTCTGACCCTCTCTAGATGGTGGTACCTTTGGGCTCAGGCCATCGGATTGCCGAAACCCAGGCTGACTCTAGGACCCCTGCGAGCTGTGGGACCCATCACAGGCTTCCTGCCAGGACCATAGCATTATCTGAAAAGGGGAGCCTTTGGAAGTTATTTTCTGCATCTTGAGATAAACAGTTGTCTTCTTATTTTAACTTGGCCAGGATCTGTATATTTCATATATTAATAAACCTAAAGAACCTGTCCTGCCTGTTGAGTAATTTCGGGGGTTCTAGAGCAAATTTACTAAGTGAATAGGTGTAATAGAATCCTTCCACAGAATCATCTTATGCCCCCACTTCACTCTTACATTTTGAATTCCCCCAGGTGCAGGTTTTGATAGGGATGTGTATTTTCTAAGAGAATATGTGAAACGTTCCCACAAGACAGATGTTTAGATTCTAGTAGCCAAGGAACTCAGGGAGCAGTAGAAAGAAAGGAAGCGGTAGGAGACGACCCGACATCCTTGTTCTGGGCTCCCCCTGGCCAGAACCTCCTCTGCACCAGGCCCCCAGCAAGTGCTCGATGGGCAAGTGAGCGGTTGAGATCAGTGGTTATCACACTCCCAACAGAATATCTAACAGTGTAATAATTCTTCTCTCACAGCCTGTGAACGGGATAAGTAACTGAACACAGTAGCAGGTATCTGGTTCTGACACTGTGTGTGTGTCTGTCCCCGCAGATCCAGATGTACCAGCTCTCAAGGCTTCTTCACGATTACCACAGAGACCTCTACAATCACCTCGAGGAGCACGAAATCGGCCCCAGCCTCTACGCCGCGCCCTGGTTTCTCACCGTGTTTGCCTCCCAGTTCCCACTGGGATTTGTAGCCAGAGTCTTTGGTAAGTGGGTGTCCATCCGTTTGCCCAAACCAGCTTTCTCCTGTCAGGTAGGAAACATGTATTCTCGTTCCCTGGTGAGCATCCTTACTTTTATACCTGTATCTTCGACAAGAACAGGGTGGTGTTTGACATTCGGAGTCTAGTTGGCATTGGGTTTTGTGAACTTCACTTTCTCTGATTCTCAATGGCTTCCCTGGACACTGTCATCTGGTGGGGTTTAGACCCAATCCCTCACCACCAGGCTCTCCCCAGGGCAGAGATCTTTAAAGAGTTGGCCAGGGGGCCCCATGCATGTATTCCAGGCATGTATGTCTCATGAATTGTCTTCTTCCACCTCTCTGATGTGATGGCTCCTTCAAACTTCAACTGATGACTTCTGGGCTCCTGTTTTTTCTCGATTCCCTTCACATCTCTTCCCGTTTATCTTCTTCTCCTGCCCTTGGCTCTTCATTTCCTCTGCCAGCTCAGTCTGCAAGGACCCCCTCCATGCTGATGACTCACTCACTGGTCCACCCTCACAGGCCCCCGCCTTGTCTTCCCAGACGCCTCAGCCCCTTCCATGTGGGGGCTCACATTTCACGCCATCTCCTACTTTCTTGATTTACTTTTGGAGAAGATTGTCAAAGTCAAGTGGGTGTTCACGTGCAGTCTCAGTGGCCTTGAGATGGCGGGGGAAGCAGGTACACTTGAGCTCCAGGAGCCGAGTGATGCCAGGAGCACAGGTAGTTCTCCCACAGTGGGTTTCCCTACATCAGAGTGAAAGAATCATGTTGACAATTCAGATTCTTTTTAATTTTTTTTTTTTTTTTTTACTATGGAAGTTATTAAAAAATTGATAATCATCACCCATCGAGTGTTTTTAAAGTGTCACTGATGTTCACTCACCTGATAGTTTAAAAATCTGCAACCTTCTCATACTTTTTTAGATTTGCTTCTGGAATTAGAGAACATCTCAAAGGGGGAGGGGGTGTCCAGAACCATTGAGAGAGCATTCCTTTGGCATGCTTGGGAAAGACAGCTTTGTAGATCCAAATTTTAGAAATCCTGAAATTTGCTTTTTAACATAGGTGGGCACTGAGTTGGTCTTCGCACCTCTTTCCCCCAGAGTACAAATTTTTTATTCTTATTCCTATCTGCAAGAACTTCTAAAGAATGTCCTGTTGGGGGCGCCTGGGTGGCTCAGTTGGTTGAGCAACTGCCTTCGGCTCAGGTCATGATCCTGGAGTCCCGGGATCGAGTCCCGCATCGGGCTCCCTGCTCAGCAGGGAGTCTGCTTCTCCCTCTGACCCTCCTCCCTCTCATGCTCTCTGTCTCTCATTCTCTCTCTCAAATAAATAAATAAAATCTTTAAAAAAAAAAAAAAAGAATGTCCTGTTGGGCTTTACTAGAAGAGTCCGTGTTCTTAAAATATTCACTACCCCCACCCCTTTTTGCATAACTCCCTCCCCAAACTGATTCTTACTTTCTGTCCCTTAAAAAAAAAAGCATTGGAAAAAGATACTAAAAAAATCTTTCCTGGTTAAATAAATCATTAGTGAGATTTCATGAAGGTTTTATACCATAGTTTAAAAAGAAGATAATTGGGGCGCCTGGGTGGCTCACTTGGTTAAGCATCTGCCTTCGGCTCAGGTCATGATTCCAGGGTCCTGGGATGGAGCTGCCTGCTCAGCGGGGAGCCTGCTTCTCCCACTTCCTCTGCCCCTCCCCCTGTTTGTGCTCTCGCTCTCTCAAGTAAATAAAATCTTTAAACAAATATTAAAAAAAAAGATAATTAAAAGCCTGAAAATTATCTGCTTAGTTTACTAACAAAAGAGTCACCAAAATCATAAGATCTCTAGCTGTCGGCTAGAAGTCTTTCTTGCCAAAAATGTCTGTGTTTTTTTTACTTTTCTTACTCTGGAAATTGAAAATCATTAGTCCACTTTTTCTCCTGATTTTTTACTGTATTTTTCAAAACAGGGTAACAGGAGTGAGGATTGAAAGAGGTGGGTGGGAAGGGGGGGCGGTTGGTGTTCATGCTTTGAAAACAGCTCAAGCATCGAATTACAGCATTTGTGAGAAAAATTCTGCAAAGGGGACTCCAATGAGAGGGTCAGCACTGAGGGATGGCCGCCTGGGCCTTTGGCTGCTGCCTTGCAGGTCGCTCTGGGGACACCAGGGCCCTAGAACTCTGGGAGAGTTGCATAAGTAAGAACTCTGCTTTGGAGATTGACAGCCCTCCTGTTAGAGAATATTCGAAACTCTAAAGCTCATTCTGCCGACTTCATAAATTAAAAGCTAAAGCCAGCAAGAGCAGGCTATTTCTATTATGTAATCAGTGGTGAGTCTTGGAGGCTCTCCTACATTGTGCATAAAGATGCCAGTGTGTGTAACTCCTGGGTCCTGTGCACAGACCCCTGCTGTACTAAGTGGGTCCTTATCCAGCTGGCTGAGACTCCTCAGATTGTAGGCAGGAAGTGGGAACTCAAGGCAGCACTGTGTGTGATGTCATTTTGCAAAAACTGTTGGTTTTTGTTTTTCTGCACAGTTTATTCCATCTGCGAGGACTTAAAACCAAACCATTTTATTAGCAGGTTCCATAGAAAGGTTTTTTAAAAACCATTTCTGCATTTAGCATTGGTGACTTGAACTGTGTTTGTTAAGCTCCATGATGGTGGATAGCTTAGTTTTAAATCCCCAAACCTGCCATTCATACACTGTAGTCTGTTTGGGCCTGAAGCCCATTTCATTGTAAGCCTTTAGGCCTGAATAAACCCTAAAAACAAACGGACCTTTGTCAGCTGTTCACCATTTCGTATGGAAGTGCAGGATTCTCAGCTTGCAGACAGCATAACTCATATATTAATTAACAGGTTACTTCGCATTAAGTATATGCTCCTTGGAGGAACACCAGCCAGTGATGCTTGTGCCTTAACCTTCCCATGGTGATCACACTTCCGGAATATCAGCCCTCCTGTTCGGGTGTCACAGGATGTAAAATAGCCTTCTCCTGTATGTCTTCAGTTCGGGTGGAGAGGGGTCCTGGGAGAGATGCTTGCTCTGTTCACCTTCAGATCACACCTACCTTTGGGGGAAAAAAAAATCTGAAAAATAGGCCCTGGCTTGTTCCTGATGGAGGAGGCGGCTGTGGTCTGAGGCTCCTGATGTTTGCTAGAGGATGTGCTGCCAAGTGGATGAGGGAGGAGGTGGAGTGTAGAAAGGAAGGGTTTGGCAGAAAACACAGAAGCCACCTGTAATACCGGGAAGGATTCAGAGAGGCTTTAGGACTAAAATAGACTTGAGAAAACAAGATGGTTTAAACAGCCAGGAAAAAAAGGCTCCCCCGGGGAACGTGATCCAGTGGCAGGGAAGTGAGTTTGTGCAAGCCCTGTTTGTGCTGTGGTCCTGCTGCAGATCTTCGAGCATCCTTCATGTTCCTCCCACCTGGTCCTGGTAGGAAGGGGGCGCTCTCACACCCAGAGCACCCCAGCCTCCCAGGAGAGAGTTAGGAGAGGGCTTGCCCTTGGAAAGCGACAAAGGTGGCTGGAAAAGAGGATGCAGGATAATTTCATTTCACTGGCCTTGTGCTTTGCATAGATGGTCCCCCGCCCCCCACCTACAGTCCCGTTCCCCACCCCCCCAGGAAAACTGCACCTTTAGGTCATGGGCATTTCCAGCAGAGTTCCGATAGGTTAACACAATAACAGAACAACAGGGCTGCCGAAGTGTCTTCAAAGGAAAGTGGTTATTTGCATTGTTCTCAGCAAATAATTTGCAAAAGTGGCCGAGTCAGCTGAATTTCAGGTTCCCCTTACTTCCTGCCTGATAAAACCCTTTGCCTGTTTCTGGGTGGCTTGAAGCAGGAGGGAAGGGAAGTTGGCTGCAGTGTGGGGAGCAGGGCTTCTGGGGGCCGCCATTTATTTCCAGAATGTAAATGTATAAGGATTGGAAGATGGACAAAAATGAAAATAATTGGGTTGGAGCAGTGAGTTTATAGGTAACATTTTTCTCTGCAATTCCTTAATTATTTAAGTTTTTAAATTTCCAGAGTGAGAAAAAGGTAGTCATTGTTTAAGGGTTATAGATATTGCCCCCAAGGCTGGTCAGATAAATTCAGGAGTCCCTGCTTCCAAGCAAAATTTTGGCGGGCAGGGGGGTGGGGGAGGTCCTTCCTTTAAGCTTTCTGGCACATTCCTTCATCATTACCCGAAATGAGCTCCTTATTTGAGGCCTCCCCAGGCTGACTGGCTTCTGGGACCCAGCTCCCCCAGCCGGACTCTTGTGGCCGGCCGGCTTGCCTTCAGGAGGGTAGGCACCTGGAGTGGGCCTCCAGCAGCTCTAGGCGAGCATCTTGTGGCCGGCAGCAGGACCCCCTGAGTCTGCGGGGGGGAGTCAGGTGGTCTCATCTGTGGTGGCTTTTCTCTGTCTAAAGCTAAATAGCCTTGGCAAGGAGCAGACTCCGACTGGGTCTCGTTAATATCATCTCCTTACCAGCGCACTGACCTACTCCGGAAAAAAGGGGACAGGAAGTCTTGGCTGACCCCTGCTGTGCTCTGGGTAAAGTTAGAATGCTGATGTCTGGACGGAAAGCCCTTGATGACCCGCCCCCACCTGCTGCC
Source organism: Leptonychotes weddellii (assembly GCF_054177405.1). Classification (NCBI taxonomy): domain Eukaryota; kingdom Metazoa; phylum Chordata; class Mammalia; order Carnivora; family Phocidae; genus Leptonychotes; species Leptonychotes weddellii. The sequence goes on from NW_028050411.1 coordinate 7,777, forward strand.
CCACAGAGCCAGTGGCTGGGCTTCTAGTCCGGGGCTTGCTGCTCTCACCCCTCGGGGCATTTACACCTCCTTTTCCCCCTCTTTCCTTCCTAACTCCTGACCTCGCAAGTTTCTTTTGCTTCTTCAAGATTGGGTTTGGCAGCCACCTTTCCTTAGAATTTTTTCCATCCCTTTTGTTCTCGTAACACCTGGGCCTAACTCTACCAAACCAACAGCTTTTGGTGTCTCTGCAATTTGCTGTTTGTGCTTTCGTTCATGGCTTGATCTCTGGTACCTAGTACAAAGCCTGGCATATATTAGATGCTCAGTGAATGCTTGCTGACTTAAATGAGAGACACTTCTCAGCAGATAGAAGAGTGCTCTTAAGGTGCTGGGAATAGCATTAGGAAAGAACATTTGTATTATATTAAATACAGACAGAACCAATGAGACAAATATATCCAGGGCTATATTTTCAAAGAGTATAAAAACAAAAACAAAAAAGACCCCACCACCTCTCCCAACTTTTTTTTTTTTTTTCATACGGCCCAGAAAAGTCAGAGTTTAGAATGCTAGGGAGCACTCCGCTAGTAGATTTGTTACAAAAACCAAGATCCTGGGGCATCTGGGTGGCTCAGTCAGTTAAGCGTTCGACTCTTGATGTCAGCTCAGGTCGTGATCTCAGGGTTGTGAGATGGAGCCCATGTCTGGCTTCATGCTGGGTGTGGAGCCTGCTTAAGTAAGATTCTCCCTCCCTCTGCCCCTCCTACCCCCCTCTCTAAAACAACAGCAACAACAACAAAACCACCAATAAAACGTGAAAGACCTGTTGTCTGCCTTAAGAGATTGCTGATACGGGGCGCCTGGGTGGCTCAGTTGGTTAAGCGACTGCCTTCGGCTCAGGTCATGATCCCGGAGTCCCGGGATCGAGTCCCGCATCGGGCTCCCTGCTCGGCGGGGGGTCTGCTTCCCCCCCCTGCCCTCTTCCCTCTCGTGCTCTCTGTCTCTCATTCTCTCTCTCTCTCTCTCTCTCAAATAAATAAATAAAATCTTTAAAAAAAAAAAAAAAAGAGGGTGCCTGGGTGGCTCAGTTGGTTAAGCGACTGCCTTCGGCTCAGGTCATGATCCTGGAGTCCCGGGATCGAGTCCCGCATCGGGCTTCCTGCTCGGCGGGGAGTCTGCTTCTCCCTCTGACCCTCCTCCCTCTCATGCTCTCTGTCTCTCATTCTCTCTCTCTCAAATAAATAAATAAAATCTTTAAAAAAAAAAAAAAAG
>NW_028050412.1:0-408 GCF_054177405.1 Leptonychotes weddellii
AGCCTGGTGGTGGGTATTGAGGAGGGCACGTTCTGCATGGAGCACTGGGTGTTGTGCACGAACAATGAATCATGGAACACTTCATCTAAGACTAATGATGTAGTGTATGGGGATTAACATAAGAATAAAAAAAAAAATTGAAAAAAAAAAATAAAAAATAAAATTTCCTCTGCCATTCACAGCAGTTACAATAATGAAAAAAAAAAAAAAAAAAATAAGACCGCCAGAAAGATTTCATATCAATGCTGTGTGTGTGGAAGACTCCGGAAAGGCACACAAGAAATCCAGTGGTTGCCTCTAGAGAGGAGAAGTGAGAGGCTGGGGGACAGAGAAGGGCAGGTGACGTCCACACTACACCCTAATGCCCTGTGTACCGTGTGTTCAGTACAAATTCCACATAAACATGAC
>NW_028050413.1:0-408 GCF_054177405.1 Leptonychotes weddellii
GTCCCTGCCTGTCCCCCACTCTGGGAATTAGCTCCTTCCTTCTCAAACCCAGGCACAGTGCAGCGGCTGGCACGTGGCTCCTCTCCCTCCACCAAGACAGAGGGGGGCAGGGAGGCTCCGGTGCCTTTGGGGGTGCGGCGGGGGGTAGTGCAATAGTTCCTCGGGTTCTTCCCACACGCTGGAGGAACACTGAACTCAGAGGGGATATGTCCCTGAGCATTTTTCTCCCTTGGTTTTTAAGCCATTTCTGCTTGAAGGAAATTGAATCCATGTGTGTTTGGATTAATTGCTTAACTCCTAAAAATGTTGTTTTGTAAGAGCAATTTGAGGTCCAAGAAACTTTTAAGTTGCTTTCCACCCTTTTCACACGGCCCTGGTCTGGGGATCTGAGCGAGCCCTCTTGGGTCA
>NW_028050414.1:0-408 GCF_054177405.1 Leptonychotes weddellii
GGACATTAACAATGCTGTGTTATTTGGTATTAGCCGTAGTGTCTCATAAGGATACGGCATCAGCTATTGTTAGGATAAAATCAAATATTCTAATCACAAAGATAGAATAAGAGCGAGATTATACTAAAAATTAAGATTATCGTCAAGCCTATAAATTTTTATTTGCTACTGTCATTAGCACTCATTATTTGGCGCTAATAATTTGGCTGATAGAAAGCTAATACAAAGTAAACTAATAGAAAATAGTTTGAACGTAGGGGATGAAGGGTTTATAATTGATTTAAACATTCATTTAAAATGAATCAATTGATTTTGTATTTCTTAGACTAAAGGCCATTATCGAGATTAGATAGGTTTGTTAAAACAAAACTAGGGGCTTATTTTTAATAGCTATCCTAATAAAAGCTA
>NW_028050415.1:0-408 GCF_054177405.1 Leptonychotes weddellii
AGGCCAAACCCGCCCCTGCAGGGCTGAGTACGGCGCTTCCAGGGCTCTAGGCTTCCAGGGTTGAGGCCACTTCCCTGCTTCCTTGTCTGCATCTGTCACAGGACCTTGACTTCCTAATCCGTCCCTTAGGGACCAGGATGGCATCTGTGCCACGTGGTGCCACCAGGTTCTTGTCTGTGCCACCGAAACAGCTTGTCTGTGTCCACTGAAGGGCTTCGGTGGCCGGGCGGGCGGAGGGCCTGGGCCAGGTGGACGGGCTAGAGGGCACACAGCGGCAGGACCGCCCTGGCATAACGCAGCCCCAGCCCCCAGTGTGGGGAGACAGCGCTTCCAGTGCCAAGGAGGGCGGTCCTGGACCCTCCGATCGTGCCCCGGGTTCCTCCATGTCTCTGTGGCATCGGGGCCAAT
>NW_028050416.1:0-408 GCF_054177405.1 Leptonychotes weddellii
GCAGAAGGGTGCAGCCGCTGTGGGGGACGGTGGCTTCTTCCAAAGGCAGACATACTCTTAACCATGTGACCCAGCAGCTGCTCTCCGTGGTACTGACCCAACGGAGTGGAAAATTTATGTCCACGCAGAAACCTGCAGGTGAGGGTTCATTCATAATTTCCAAAACTTGGAGCCCACCAAGATGGCCTTCAGTGGATGAATGGAGAAACAAATGTGGTCCATCCAGACCATGGAATATTACCCAGTGCTAGAAAGCAGGGAGCTATCAAGCCCTGAAGAGACATGAGCAACCTTACATGCACATCAGTCAGTGACAGAGGCCAGTGTGAAAGCCCACACGCCATACGATTCCAGCTCCGTGGCATCTGGAAAAGCAAACCGTGCCGACTGTCAAAGGACCATGGTGGC
>NW_028050417.1:0-408 GCF_054177405.1 Leptonychotes weddellii
AACTGCCCACCCTCTCAGTGAGCTTCCCTCCTCCATGACCTGGCCAAGGATTAGAACAGATGCCACTGAGCATTGCTTGCAAACCATTGTTTGGTTATCCCAGTGTACTTAGGCTCTATGGCTATAAAAAGCCAGTTCCAGATGTTGGAAGCTAACTGGGCAAGAAAGAAGTGTTTGCTTACATCGAGGCCCCAATTATCTTGGAGGAGTGAGTAAACTTGGGAAGGAGGGAAGTGGATCCTCAGCACGAAAACAGTGGGAGAAACCGGGGAGGCAGGCAGGCGATCCCTCGGAGAATCAGAGAGGGCTTGGACAGGGTCTGGGGAGGCGGCTCCGGTATGAAGTCATCAAGACACTTGCAGGGCAGAGGTCCTGAGTATAGGGGAGACACCGGGCTCAAGCCTACAA
>NW_028050418.1:0-408 GCF_054177405.1 Leptonychotes weddellii
AAACTGCATTTCCCCCCACCTCACAGATGTCTTTGTGGGCTCCTCATGAGGTGTACATCTGTGGTCTGCTGGCATTGCCCCTGATATGCTGTGAAAGATAAATTGCCCCAAAGTCAATTTACTTTCATCTCAGAAGTGAGATCCCATCCCTCTTTTCTATGTGAATTTGTCTCTAAGTTAAAATGATCATTGCACATTAGGAAGTTTTGGAGAGATTGCTTTAGCTTCATGAGTATCTATAGTGAGTGGCCCATCCCCTGGTAGCCTCACTAGATGATTTCTTAGGTTTGGATTATTATAGAATCAGTGTCTATTTAATATTAATGGCCTTTACCTTTAGAGCACCTCAATTTCACAAGTGCGTTACTGTAAAGGATATACTGTCAATGTGAATACCATGCATTTCTA
>NW_028050419.1:0-408 GCF_054177405.1 Leptonychotes weddellii
AAAAAAAAAAGAGAAGAGCTTGTGTATGGGATTAAAAACAAACGCCACCGGAATCCAGGATACAATCGTTGAACATGAATCACCCAGGAAGTCAAGCTCGCAGACTCGGGCAGAGCGTTCGCTCCCCAGTGCCTGCCTGACTCTGTCTGTCCCTCTCCCAGACTGATCAGACAACGGGTGACCAATCAGAACCTCGAGTGAGTCACACGATGCCACCCTAGGAAATCATTATGGAATTCTTAGCGGCGTATTTCCTGCCACTGAAGTGTGTGCCAACAGCTTTGGTAAGTACCATCAGATAACAACTTTTTCTCTTAATGGACTTTGCTTTTCAGACACTTTTTAGTTTTAGAGCAATATTGAGTGGAATATACAGAGATTTCACGTTCACCCCTGTGCCCACACATG
>NW_028050420.1:0-408 GCF_054177405.1 Leptonychotes weddellii
ATCTTAATAGTTGGATAGTAAAATCAATTACTTTTAGAAAGTGGATTATCACTAATTTATTTTTCTTCCCATGATTGTGTTTCTACAGTGAACATTAATTCCTTTTGTAGTAAAAAACACCTTATTCTTTTTTTAAAAGAAGATTTATTTATTTGACAGAGAAAGAGCATTCGAGAGCACGAGCAGGGGGAGGGGCAGAACTAGAGAAGCTCAAGCAGACTCCATGGAGGCTGAGGTGGGGCTTGATCCCATGACCCTGAGATCATGACCTGAGCTGAAATCAAGAGTTGGAGGCTTAAGTGACTGCACCACCCAGGCGCCCCCAAAAAACATTCTTCTTTAAACAGCTGCAAGAGGGCGCCTGGGTGGCTCAGTTGGTTAAGCGACTGCCTTCGGCTCAGGTCATGA
>NW_028050421.1:0-9029 GCF_054177405.1 Leptonychotes weddellii
GGGGGGGGGCTGTTAATCACAGGGCTGAGATCCTGCAGGGGTGGGTGCTAATCACAGGGGTGAGGTCCTATGGGGGGGTGCTAATCACAGGGGTGAGGTCCTCGGGGGGTGCTAATCCCAGAGGTAAGGTCCTGCGGGTCGCTGGAGCCCCAGCAGGCTGGCGGCAGGTGATAACGGGTCCTTCCTGTGCTCGGCTCCCAGAGCGCACAGAGCCCCTGCAGCGGCTCCAGAAGCCGGGGCCCGGTGTGGGCAGCCGTGTCATGAAAACCGGGGTTCTCAGAGGCCGTCTAGCACCTTGCAGGACTGGGCTTCCTATGAGCTCCTTGTCTATACTGGGGCACCCGGCCCCGTCAACGGTGCTCTGCCCCCCTGTGGGCCTGCCGTGTTGCAGACCCTCCTCCTGGCTTCCTGTCCACCTCCACACCCAGCTGGGGGTTCCATGCACTTGACTTAGAAATGAAACAACAGCACTGACCTTCTTGTCTCTGCGGAACGTTCTGGCTCCCAGCACGTAGTCCATGTTCACAATTGGCCGTAGCCCACTGGGCTTGGGGAGGAAGCGGAGTCTGGACGTCAGGAGAGCCGCTCTGGCTTCCTGGTGTCTTCGGACGTCTGCTGCTGACAGTTCTCGGAGATGCACACGCGTGAAGTGTTGTCTGAAACGGAGAAGCTCGTGGGCTGCAGCTCGGCAGGTACGCGAGAAGCCCAGGGCGGGTAAGCCTGCCAGAGAACAGCCGGGCTCCTCAAGTTGGCAGAGCCAGGCCCCCAGCAACCCAGGATGCCGTGGCCGGCCACCTGCAGGAGCACCCTTCCTCGGTAGGTGCCAGGACACCTGGTTCCCTCCAGCACAGAGCCCTGGGAGGCACAGGTGGGGGCAGCCAGGACCTTCAGGCAAGGGCGGAGGGCGGGGCAGGTGGTGACTGGTGCAGCCCCTAGAGGAACAGAACCCTCTCTCCATGGACCCACCAGCTCCCTGTCACCCATGACCTGCAGCCTTTCCCCCAACACCACCCACAGGCAGGGGCTGATGGCCCCAGGAGGGAAGGGCAGTATGCAAGCCCAGCCCACCCTGGGGACTCAAATGCCCACCAGGCCAGGCGACAGCTTCCACAGGCCCCACAAGGAGTCTCAAGAGCTACTTTGGATCAGGTGCCATGAAACGTTTAAATTATTAAACAGGCTGCACTATTACCTCAACCTACGATAAAGGCCCCCAGACCGTCTGCCAGATGCAGGAGGACACAGGCCCAGTCCAGCTCCCTCTGCAGGAGATGTCCTGACTCAGGGCACGGGTTTGACCCAAATGCAGGATGCAGCCCAGGAGCCCTGACCTCGCCACTTTCGGGGCCTTGCCAAGCCCTGTGAGGACACTGGTCGCGTCAGCCAGCCCAGGGTGCGGAGAAGCACAGCTTGTCTTTCAGGCTGGCAGACCATCCCGGACGGGATCCTGATCCAGCCTGCGTTCAGCACGATCCTTCAGAGGGACATAAACAGCCTCTTTGACAAGCCTAGCAGCCACTCAGGCAAGTCAAGCTGGAAGGAACTGCCTCGGGGTCCTGCTTCCCGAAGCACGCATGTCCCCAGACCCTGCCCGCACGCCGTCCACTGATGAGACAGCCCCACTCATTCCATGTGAATTAAAAGAGAATCCGACCCATATGCCTGGATCAAGCCAACGACCTGTCTGCGAGGTTGGTTCCATTCAGTACAAACTTCTTCCACTTTCGAGAGCCTGGACCCCAGGCAGCCCAAACTCTGACGTCACAGGTAAACAAAGGGGGGCCCCGGGAGTCTGTGCCCAGCATGGGACCCCCAGCGTGGGACCCCCAGGGGTCCTGCGGCCGGCTGGGCGGGCAGGACGCAGGGCTGTCATCTGCACACACAGGAAAAACCACGAGCGAGCGGCATTGACCAAGACACCTGATTCCTATGCTCTGTAACTGGCTCCAGACGCTCTTCCGATAGAAGAAGAGCCGGTTCTTCTGAAACGTGGTTTCCGTGACGTAAAAAAACGACCTGAGCAGCTCAACCACGTACGTGCCCATCAACCAGCACAGGAACCTGGCCAGGATCTCCTCTCTCCGACGGTGCTCCGCGGCCGGGACACAGCGAGCCCCTGAAACGGGAAAGGTACAGACACAGTGTCCACCCAGCTGCCCATCGCAGCCACAGCGGCCGCTGGAAACGGGCAGGTGGGGACCGAGGTGCAGGGAGCACGATCCTCAGCCAGAGGAGGGATGCATGCCGTTAACGATGCATCTGCCGATTACGGGAAGTGAGAGCACTCTGGATGTGTTGGGCCCTATTAGTTTCACGTTTCCTTTCCTACTTTGTAATGTGGCTACCGGAACATTTAAATTACACATGCAGTCACGTTATATTTCTACTGGACAGAGAGCCTGGGGCTTCGTCATCAGTCCTGGGTTACAAGCGGGATGGAGAAGCAGAGACACGCTCTCCATATGGGACACAGCCACTCAGCCGCCTCACCACTGGGCAGTGGGATCCAGAAACGCCTGTGGCTTCCCAGGCTGGACCACGCAGGAGCTAAGGGCCTCCAGACGCTGCGCAGCTGGGAACAGGCAGCAGGGGGCTGCGAGCACTGACACGGGGCTGGGGACACGCCCCACAGCCCAAAACTGTCCTCTGCATCCCTGTGTATTTTATTCTGTGCACTCGGAAAGGTCATGAGAAGGTGTCACCAGGCTGCCCCAGAGACCACGGCACACACGGAACCGGGGGCTTCACCACGAATAACAGACATGGAAGAAACCGTGAAGGAGCAGGAAGGGGACCCAGAGGCTGGGCTGGGGTAGAGGACAGAATGGTGAGGGGGGAGGGAAGAAAAGGGCAGCGGACAGAGCTCAAAGAACACTGACCACAGAGCACAACATGACCTCTATCTTGGGGCGTAACCAAGGTCGTGGGAAACTGCATCAGGCCCTCATGTTGCTCAGGACAAGGGACCCTGAGAGCCGCATAGCCAGCAGCTCCTAACCGCCACCGGGGGGCAAACCGGGAAGGAGGGTGGAGTGGGAGAGGCGCACGGGACCCCGGAAACGGGAAAGGCAGACAAACCGGAAGGAAGATGAAAGGGGCTTCAGACACGTCTGCAGTCGAGGAAAGAAGTCAGATTCTCTGGGTTAGTGGCAAAGATCGACAGACTGGACGGAAGATAAAACACCAGCCGCTGCTGGGCCGGGCCCCAACCGCGGGGCTCTGGGAAGGCTGGACGCCGACACCCACCAGGAGAAAGCTGGCGTGTCGCTCGGCGGCACCAGAACAGACGTTCATGTAACGGGCACAACAGGGCATGAGGGAGATAAAACTTCTAAAATGCGCACACACCTCATAAAACCTGAGGTAAATCCCGTCGGAACAGGACGGAAGGGACAAGCCCGCCCTTGAGGAAGACGGCGCTCCCCTGAGCATCTCGCCCTCAGGAGGGGCACAGGGGTCTCGGACGGCGTGAACATGGCAACCGGCCACAGGCCTGCAGACGCCCAAGGGACACGCACGTCTGCCCAGCCCCACACCGCCGGGATCCTGCACACAGACCACCACACAACCGAGTCACAAGTCTGTAGGAAAGATCACACACAGCTCAACGACTTGCTGATCTAAGCAGAAAGCGTAGAAGAAACTAGAAACTTAGAAGCGACTGAAACTGGACACGTGCAGACACAGGCAGAGCTGGGATGCGGCTAAGACAGAGCCAAGAGGGAAACACGGCCAATAGCCCCGAGAAGTCAGGCAGGAACGCCGGGGACCCTGACGACGGGGGACACGGCCCTGAGGCCCACCCGCGGCCTGTAGAGCCCACTGAGGACCCTCCTGAGACAGCAGACACCACTCTGAAGGTCAAGGGGCCGCCGTTCAGACCGTTGTGGGGGCGCACATAAGTCGATGGGACCAGATGACAGCACAGCCCACGCAAGAGCCACGTGTGCCCAGGGTGAGGGAATAAGGGCTGCCACCAGCCCGACGTGGGCCGTGGGGACAGGCCGTGGGGGGGCACCTCCCCAGTTTCCATCAGGAATCCATTCTGTGACATCTAGTGACCCCGGGCTGACGATGTGGACTGCCCAGCAGTCTGGCCTCCGGGGATGGGGACGGGTTTCTGACGGGAGTCAGAGGGCAGAGTGGCAGGCAGGACATTGGTCGAGGCTGGCTTGCCAGAGGCAAAGGCCCGGGTGCTGTGGACCGAGCCCCTGCCCGAACTGATGGTCTGCACAGGGGAAGGGGTGTCCCAGCAGGGGAGGGCGGAAAAGGTGACCACGAGACCCATGCTTAGACAGCCTTGGTCTCTAAGTGTCATGTAATCAGCCCAATGGGCAACGGGCATGGCCATGGCCAAGGGAAGGAGCAGACGGCCAGGGCCACAGCTCGAGTGTGCAAGGACACAGGGAGGTCCAGGGGCTGGGCCCCAGTCACCCGGGAAAGCAGCAGCTCCTTCCTGCGTGCAGTGCGCAGGCAGAGGCATGGCAGTCCCCGTGTGAAGCCGGGGACAGCGTCACGCAACTCAACTCCTTCCACTAAGTGAGCATCAGCCTGAGCGCAGGTCCTGTAACATCCTGTCCACCGGTGCGAACCTGGGAAGCTCAGCCACGTTGCGGCACCGGGAAGGGAGCGGCTGGTTACGGGCGTAGAGGCATGGCAGGTGCGAAGTTCTAGACGTGTGCTGTGCAACACGGTGCTTACACTCTGCAATGCTTCCTGCACACTTAACCGTTTGCTAGAAGGGAGGATCTCAGGCTGTATGTTGTTTCCCCACAATTAAAAAAATAATAATAACCTTACAAACCCGAGTTACTGGGAGGTTGCCCCTCTGTCTGCCATCACCTGGCCCCAGAGCCTCTTGGGGAACTGGAAAGGGCGTGCCCCTGGCCCCCATCCGAGGCCATTATAATCACGATCTTTGGAGATGAGCCCGGGCATATTTTAAGCCGCCACCGCCAGAGACTGAAATGGATATCCCAGGTGGTAACCTTGGCTCTACTAGAGGGCTCTGCAATCTTCTTTCACCTAGAAGTCTCAGATGTTTTGGGAGCTTGGGGGAGGTCAAATGGCAAAAACCCAGGGTCTGTCCTTGTTGCTGCTTCCCACCGGGGAGGGCAGGGAGGGTGGCCAGTGGCTGGACCTGTGTCCCCACATCTGCTCACTGCGTGTCCCCAGCTCCTGCCTGAGTCCATCAGCGCCTCCAAGTTTTATGTAAATGGGATGTGAGGGATCAGGGGTGGAGGATGGAGCCCCCACCTCAAGTCCGAAGCCAGGTGCATGGGGAAGGTTGGGAGGGAGGGGCCTGCAGGGCCAACCAGGCACCTGCTCACCTGGGCTGCTCACCTGGGCTCCCGCGCAGCCAGGTGCAGTCCTGCACTCGCATCTTCCACGTCAGCTCCTGCAGCGAGAGTTTGGCGTGCTTTCCCAGAGAGATGAACTTCTTCACGTTCCTCAAGAAGCGGCGCTGGTTGTGCCTGGAGCCCCAGAGCGCAGCGGGCACCAGCCAGCACAGGCAGGCCCGCAGGAAAGCATACACCTGCCAGGGGCTACTGTGCCGTCCAAGGAGCTGCACCAGGCGCCGTGGGTCCGCCTTCTCCTCGGGGGCTGCCGCGGGCCTCTCCGAAGGGCACACGCCCACTCCTCCGCACGCCTGGTCGCTAGGCGCCTCCCCGGGGGCCGCAGCCCGAAGGGGGCAGTGGGTCCTGAGAAGCGCACCATGCGGGCACCGCGCGTGGTTCCCAAGCAGCTCCCGGAACAGGGGCCTCATCCGCCAGTAGCGCGCGGGCAGGCGGCGCGTCATGCGGGCAGCCCCTGGCCGCCGGGGCTCGGAGCCCAGAAAGATGGTCTCCACGAGTTTCCGGGCCCCGGTCAGGCTAGGCGGCAGGGCGCTGAGCAGGAAGGAGGGGCGCAGCCGCTCCCTGCCTCCCGAGCAGTAGAGGAAATGCTTGGTCTCGGGGTGCGCTGGGTGATGGGGTGCTCCCTGGGGCCCCTGAGATGGCTGTGCGGCCGGGGAGGAGAGACGAGTCCCAGGGGGCCCTCCCTCCCACGAGGCAGCTTCCGCAGCGGCCCTGACAGGTGTCACTGCGCCAGGTTTGCTGTCACTCGGCCCGTGGGCCCCGCCCAGGTGGGCCTGGGCAGAAGGCCTGTTGGTCCCCCGCTCGGGCTCTGGGGTCACGCGGCGCCTGGGCCTCTTGGCCGGAGGCGGACTGTTCCCGGATCTGCCCCGACGCCGCCTTGCGCCAGAATTCCAGGCCTGGCGCGTGGGTCTGAGGTCCATCCGGGTCCCAGGACTGTGGCCGCGGGACGCGAGGGGCCGAGCCACGGCGGGGACGCAGAGGTCGTAGAGCGGAGGCCCACACACCTGGTAGGCGCAGCTCGGGGCCACCAGCAGGTAGAGCGCGCAGCGCGTGAGCAGGTGGGTGAGCACATCGTCGCCCACGCGGCGCAGCAGCAGCCCCCATGCGCCGCTGCCACGCAGAGTCTCCGTTACCGTATTGGGCTGGTAGCTGCGCACGCTGGTCGTGAAGGCCACGGGCGGCCCGCCGCGGGCTCCGTCTAGCAGGGCGAAGCCGAAAGCCAGCACGTTCCTGGCGCCGCGCTCGCAGAGCCTCTGCACCACCCTGGCCACCAGCTCCTTCAGGCAGGACACCTGCGGGGGTACGGGTCCTGAAGCCCTGGGGACCGAGGCCCCCGGGGGCCTGAGCGCGCCGCCCTCCCTCTCCCGCCCCGGCAGGCCCGAGCCGGGTTCCCGGGGCAGCCCACCTGGCGGAAGGACGGGGCGACGGGGGGCGGCCGCGCGTCCCAGGGCACGCACACCAGGCACTGGGCCACCAGCGCGCGGAAGGCCGTTGGGTCCCCACGCCGCACGAGCCGCCGGCCCTGGGGCCCCAGGCGCCGCAGGAAGGAGACCAAGGACAACACCTCTCGGTAGTGGCCCCGCAGCAGGGCGCGCACGGCGCGGCACCGGGGCGCGCGCGGCATGGCCGGAGAGGGGCGGGTCCGCGGAAGGAAGGGGCGGGCCCGGGAGGGGGGGGGGGGGGTCCGCACTAGGAGGCGGGGCTTCGGGGAGGAAGGGGCGGGGCAGGGGCGGGGTCGCGGCGTTCCGGGGTGTTGGCGCCAAGGTGTGGCGAGGCTACTGCGTGCTTTGGCCGTGCGACCGCATCCTCTCCACCCACGCCCCGCGACCCCTTGCAGGGTGCCGCGGTCGCAGCGAGGGTCGCACAGCGGGGAACGGTGGAGGTGGCCGCGGCTCTGGGGGTACCCACGGGGAGCCCTAACGTGGGGCACCTGGTGTGCTCTGCGCCCGGTGTTGAGAGGGCCCCCTGGTTTGTCTGTTTCTCCCAGGGGCCGTGATCCAGGCACTGAGGGCTGCCGAGGGGTCCAGCTGGGGAGGGGGTGATGGAAGGAGCAGGATAGCAAATGTGCGACGGGGTCCCAGGAGAAGAGTCGCTGGCGATCCGGCCACGTGGGCCTGGGCGCAACTGAGGGCGCGGGCGAGTGGGCTGCGAGCAGGCAGCGGCCGATCTTCCCTGCCAACTTGGTCTCCTTGCCCCTGGACTGCCCTTTCTCTTTGTTCAGGTCCTTAGGCTTCTATTGTCTCCACCAGAAACAAAAACCCCCAATCAATTCCCTGCTAACCGTGTCCGTGAAGGACGAAAGAAATCGGAGCCACAGGGCCTGTTTGGCACCATGTGCAGGCTCCTCATACGAGCTCCAGCTCCTTGCATGCTCCGAGACACCCCCCAACCCCCAAGACGGGACTGGGCAGGCGGAGGGACCTGTCTGCGACCTCAGAGCCCTTTCCGGCCCAGCCCAGAATCTCCACAACACTGATGGTCCAGACCCAGGGGGACAGTTTTGACGATGCCGGTCACGATGCTTGAACAAGACACTTCAGAGGAGCCACCCTAATGAGATTTCACGCAAACGCAGGCTCCGCGGCACGTTCAGGTTTGAATCCCTAAGCAATAGGCAAACCCGGTCTCAGGAGGCTCCCGGGGTGACGTACCTGAGCTCAGCAGACACTGCGTGGCTGGGCGACTGTTAACCTTTCACAACGTAAGAACCGTGGTCGGGAACTTGCTCTTGTTCTCAGCCGCAGCATTTGAACAGGCCTCCCTGCCAGTCCCCTGGGCGCCGGGTGTGCGTATTCATGGCGCTGGCGAAGCCTGGAACACTCGGATCGGGTCCCGCCCTGTACGGTTCCACTGAACCAGCACTGCGGCCTCCGGGGCTGTGTTGGAGACCCGCTCACTTCTGCCACTGGTGCGTTTGCCCACTGCTGGGGGAAATTTGTTCTTTTCCGACAGAGTTACTCTGATTCACCTGGGGAAACCTGCTCAGGAGGCAGATGTTCTTAGAAAGAGCGGAACAGGGGAAACCAAGGCAGAAAAGGACACACCCATGTTGATGGCAAGGAAGCGTTCCCCCAGCGTGAATGGAGACCGTTCATCTCCGGTGTCGCCTGTGTGGTTAACCTGCCGCGGGAAGCGGGTGATAGTCTGAAATCATTGCGTCGTAAACTTGAGAAATGTCCCGAGGAAAAATCGATGCTGTTGGCTTGAGATAGAATACCACAAAAGCCTCATCCTGGGCCTTCCGGGAGGCCATGGGTGGGCTTCACACTTGACACCCGGCAGTTCCTAAGCCGAGTGCATCTGGCACCGGGAGCAGAAGGATGCCGCAGTACCGTCCATCCAGTGCAGGAGTGGGGAGCCCCACCCCTGTGCGGCTGGGCACGCTGGCCCCAGACTTCTAACAGCGTGGGCGCAGGTTGCGGGGGGTGCCGCCCAGGCCGTTCAGGTTGCTCCAAGAACTGCAGGATGTCAGCAGACCGCTCCTCCCCGGTCCCCGAGGAATCACGGAAATGACAAGGGCAGATCTCAGGAAGCCCCAGCCTTGCCCGAGTGACCTGAGCCCAGGGAGGCCGTCGTCGGTGCCCGGGCAGGGCTCCCTGCTCGCGGTGCACACAGCACCCTGGGGGAGAGCCCGCTCTGGATGGCGGTGCGGAGAGGAGCTTGCGAGGGGCC
>NW_028050422.1:0-408 GCF_054177405.1 Leptonychotes weddellii
GAGAAGTGTCTTTTCATATCTTCTGCCCACTTTTTGACTTGATTATTTGTTTTTTGGGTGTTGAGTTTGAGAAGTTCTTTATAGATCTTGGACACGCAACAATGGTAAATCTGCATGATGTCTGTGCATGGTTCCAATGTCAACGTCCTAGTCTGATATTACACCCACCTGTGCAAGATGTTAAGATGTTACCATTGGAGAAACCTGGACAAGGGTACAGGGACGACTCCACTGCTTTCACAACATCCTGTGATTGATGATTATGTCAACATTACAATTGCTTAAAATGCCAAGGAGGTCACTGAACTTCTCTGGAGAAAATACAGCACTTCGTGTTTCTACTCATCTGCCTTTACTAAGGCTACCAGTTGAAAATACCTGCATCAGGTGATCATATCACGAGTTTGC
>NW_028050423.1:0-408 GCF_054177405.1 Leptonychotes weddellii
TGAGTGCCAAGGTGGAGAAGTTCAAGGGGACTAAGAATCATAGAATTTGCCAGAGCTGGTGGAAACATGAGTGCTCATCTTGAGCTGAACAAGCGAGGACTTGCTGAAACCACGGCTTAGTTGGTGACAAGCCTCATCTATCACAGGACACTGTTCAATCTTCAATTGAACGACCTTCCCTAGGAAAGAAATGCTATGGAATACGAAATAGAAGGTCAGAGCTGTCCTTATCCCCCTTGGCGGCCTCCCAGCCTAAGTGCCCGTGGGAATGGAAGGTCATTCTTTACGGGGCACGGAAGCTGCCAGGCAGGAGAGAATATGGTTACCTCATTGGAGGATCGAACAGGTCTTCATAGGCAAAACCACGCAGCCGTAGGAACCATTAATAAAATGAAAACTAAAACTGCA
>NW_028050424.1:0-408 GCF_054177405.1 Leptonychotes weddellii
GGGTCAAAGCCTGCTTTGATTTTAAGTGGCCGATTTTGCTTGAGCTTAGCAATTAGATCTTCTTCTGATAATATCTCATGCGTCCCACGTTGAATAATGGCAAGCTGTTCATCGACGCTTAACTTTTGAGCTGAACTATTTGATTTGCTAGATGATTGCTCTGATATATCTTGGCTCATAACGACCTCTTTTTGGGTTTTATAATAATAAACGTTAATTAATCTTAGAATTGTAAAGAAGAATGCATCAAAAAGCTATCTTAGCCTACTGAACTGCAACCGTCATTAAAAATTATAGGGTTCGCCAAACTGGCTGTATCGTATTATTTAATCAAAAACCTAAGCCATATATTGAGTCGACAGTCCTATAAGACTTATGATAACTTATAATTGTCATCAAGATTATCTA
>NW_028050425.1:0-408 GCF_054177405.1 Leptonychotes weddellii
AATATCCCTGCCGTGTATGTCTCCGATGCTTGCTTTCTCTTCACATTGTGTTGTCTGACTGTTGGTGTGCCTTGTAATTGTTTCGTGAGAGCCAGCTGTGATGTGCCGGGTAAAAAGAACTGCTGTAAAGAGGCTTTCGGTCATGTGTTGGCGAGGTGTGCGGGGAGGGGCAGTGCTCTGTGGTCCCATCTCTGGGGCTTGGTCTTTTAGGGAGCCCGTGCTTCCGGACCTCCAGCTTCACAAGGGCTTCTCATTTGTTTCCTCCCCCTTTTGGTGGGACAGGATGGGTTGAATAGGCTGGAGTTGTGTATCTCCCTTCCCCAGCTCAGTCGGTCTTTGATGATAGCCCAGGAGGTTACGCTCTGGTTAACTGGTTTCCCCAGAGGGCAGACTTGGTGAAGAACAGAG
>NW_028050426.1:0-408 GCF_054177405.1 Leptonychotes weddellii
CATTTTAAGAAAGCTCGAGATCCACCAGTGCCTGACATAGAGTAGGCATTCAGTAAATAATCGGTAGAATGAATTCTTTGGCACCAGTCAGCATCTCCTTCTGGTGTCCTGTGACTGCATAGATGTGAGCTTTTACAGAGTGAATGAGAGTAGCTTTGGCCACTTCCGCTCATGCCTCATCTGCCATGTTCATTATTTGAAAAGTCTTTGGGGATATCTTGGGCAAGAAAGAAATGATTAGAAACCAAATTATTTTCCATGAGGTGTTCAGATCTTATGACCTTCTGATGGTTTTTCATTTAGATGTTTCATTTTCTGTAAATGGAATAGTGGGATCTGAGCGCAGTGGAACCCCCATGCCAACCCCATGCCAGAATAAAGGGCCAGAGGTTTCCCCCGTTGTGTTAA
>NW_028050427.1:0-408 GCF_054177405.1 Leptonychotes weddellii
CCCAGCTTTGTTTTTCTTTTTCAACGTCTCTTTGGTGATTCGGGGTCTTTTCTGATTCCATACAAATTTTGGGATTGTTTGTTCCAGCACTTTGAAATATGTCATTGGAATTTTGATTGGGATGGCATTGAAGGTATAGATTGCTATACAGAGTATTTTTATTGCCCTAAAAATCCTCTGTGTTATGTCTACTCAGCACCCCCTCCCCCCTCTTCTTGGCAACTGCTGATCTTTGTACTGTCTCCATAGTTTTGCCATTTTCAGTATGTCATATACTTGGGATCATAGTCAGATTGGCTTCTTTCACTTACCAATATGACATTTAAGTTTCTTCTATGTCTTCTCATGGCTTGATAGCTCATTTCTTATTAGTACTAAATAATATTCAGTTGTCTGAATGTACCATAG
>NW_028050428.1:0-408 GCF_054177405.1 Leptonychotes weddellii
CAGGGAGCCCGATGCAGAACTCGATCCCAGGACCCTGGAATCATGACCTGAGCCGAAGGCAGACGCTTAACGACTGAGCCACCCAGGCACCCCAAGCCAATATAATTTTTATAGCACTTGAGGATGCTTCTATGTATCTTCATATAATTTTGCTTTAAAATGTCTGTAGGTGGGAGAGATATGCACTCCCCAAACCCTTTTATTTACTTATTTTTTTTAAGATTTTATTTATTTATTTGACAGAGAGACAGCGAGAGAGGGAACACAAGCAGGGGGAGTGGGAGAGGGAGAAGCAGGCTCTTCACTGAGCAGGGAGCCCGATGCGGGGCTCGATCCCAGGACCCTGGGATCATGACCTGAGCCGAAGGCAGACGCTTAACGACTGAGCCACCCAGGCGCCCCAAGCCA
>NW_028050429.1:0-408 GCF_054177405.1 Leptonychotes weddellii
TGAGTGCCAAGGTGGAGAAGTTCAAGGGGACTAAGAATCATAGAATTTGCCAGAGCTGGTGGAAACATGAGTGCTCATCTTGAGCTGAACAAGCGAGGACTTGCTGAAACCACGGCTTAGTTGGTGACAAGCCTCATCTATCACAGGACACTGTTCAATCTTCAATTGAACGACCTTCCCTAGGAAAGAAAGGCTATGGAATACGAAATAGAAGGTCAGAGCTGTCCTTATCCCCCTTGGCGGCCTCCCAGCCTAAGTGCCTGTGGGAATGGAAGGTCATTCTTTACGGGGCACGGAAGCTGCCAGGCAGGAGAGAATATGGTTACCTCATTGGAGGATCGAACAGGTCTTCATAGGCAAAACCACGCAGCCGTAGGAACCATTAATAAAATGAAAACTAAAACTGCA
>NW_028050430.1:0-408 GCF_054177405.1 Leptonychotes weddellii
AGCCCCATGTCAGGCTCCGTCAGGCTCCGTGCTCAGTGGGGAGTTTGATTGAGATTCTCTTTCTCCCTCTCCCTCGGCCCCTTCCCCTCCTCTCTAAAAGAAATAAATAAAAATGAAATAAAATGTACTTGGTTTAAAAAACAAAAAGAATGACCACTTCATCACACCAGTAAAGTCAAGGTTTGGATTTCATTTTCTTTTTTTTTTTATTTTTTTTTAAAGATTTTATTTATTTATTTGACAGAGAGAGAGAGATAGCGAGAGCAGGAACACAAGCAGGGGGAATGGGAGAGGGAGAAGCAGGCTTCTTGCCGAGCAGGGAGCCCGATGTGGGACTCGATCCCAGGACCCTGGGATCATGACCTGAGCCGAAGGCAGACGCTTAACGACTGAGCCACCCAGGCGCCC
>NW_028050431.1:0-408 GCF_054177405.1 Leptonychotes weddellii
ACGCAAAGAATGAATCATGGAACACTACATCAAAAACTAATGATGTAATGTATGGTGATTAACATAACATAATAATAAAAAAAAAAAAGGATCTTAAAAAAAAAAAGAATGACTCTGCCACTCTGAAAATGATCTGGCACGTGATGCTGAAGAAAGAGTGAGTCCGGGGACTGAGGAGGCTCTCAGACCTAATTCACACCAGCTGTAATCTGCTGCCTTCTCTAAAACCAGAAAAATAGTTATGGCTCTGCATGGCCAGACTCTACGACCCCACAGACACTCCCTTGGGGTCTCATTCCCTAGTGGGAAGGGTCCTGAGCTAACACTACTGTCATTTTGAATTGGTGCCAACATAGAGCATCATGGCCAACTGTTCTTCTCCACCTTGTATTAAAATAGGTAAAAGGA
>NW_028050432.1:0-9028 GCF_054177405.1 Leptonychotes weddellii
TGTGCCAGGGTGGCCGACAGGCATAGGGAGGCAGGCTTGGCCTCTGGAACCTTTCCACTGAGGAGAGAACTGCAGTGATGAGAAGTCATGGTGCCGAAGGCCAGACATGTGCTTTGCCCACAGTTGGATTTGCTTGAAGTAGAAGCCTTCCTTCTCCTCCAGACCTTATATAGGTCTGTAGTGGGTGTTGGTGCAAGAAAACAGGCATTTTCCTCATTAATATTTATGTTGATTCTCATACAATCACCCTATTAGTCAGTGATTTTTGTCTCTTATAAAGAGTTAATGAGCTCATGAAAGAGGCTTTCACCCACACAGGATACTTCCGCTCACTGCAGGGTCCTACAACACAGAGAAAATGAGGTCTTCTTCAAGTAGCCCACATTCTGTGGCTTATGTCTCTTTCCCCTCTGTCAGCTTATCTGTGAGATAACCAAGAACCAGAGACTCCTAAAATCCCCCAAAATCTCTCCCACTCCAGTATCCTTTTCCTGCCTCCAAATGTTCCCATCATGGCAAAGTCTAAAATAGTCATCAAATCAAGCACACTGAGGAAAGCAAAACAAATCACAATTAGTTTGTTTCAGCAGATGTGTATAGAGGTCTCCACTCTGGGACACAGCTTAGCCTGCCTGGAGGGAGGGGTTTAGATTTTAGTAAGAGGAATAAGAAAGTAAATGACCTTTATTATAAAGGCAATAAGAGAGGGGTTAAAAAAAAAAAAAAAAACTGCATAGATTTTAAGAAGAGAGCCCACTGTGTGACCAGAAAAAGACTTTATGGAACAAGGAGCATTTAAAATGTGTTTTGAATGATGGTTTCCAGGAGGGGCTGGGGGAGAGACCATCTCTCATAGAGACCAAAATGAACAGAATCAAACGTGTGTGGGAAATGGAAAATAGTATAGCTGTGCTGGAGCTTATAATGAAGACACATACACCAGCCCTGGAAAGTTGCATTCAGTCCAGGTTGTGGGAAGCCTTGAATGCCAGGACCATGCCATATATAGTCTTCAGGTAAAGGCAAATCAAAGGTAGGAATCTGCTCCTGGAAGCTGATTCTCCCCAAATATGAGGAAAAATAAATATCCAGGTTCCTTATGAAGGAAAGTAACAGAGAAGAGATGAAAGTCTCCTATATAAACATTAGAGGACAACATCAGACCAGAAAAACAAAAGAGAAACCTAACTTCTAAATTGATTTTGGTGAAAACTGAATAGACACTTTTTAATTACTCATGGGTCAAAGGAGATATCAGATGAGAAATTAAAGTATTTTAAACTGAATTAAAATGGAAATACCACCTATCAAACTGATTTGGTCAATTAAGACTTCCCTGTGCAAGCATGAGATAAATAAGTAGTTTGAGAAGCAGAAACAAACAAAAAAAAAAATTTCATGAATGAAACAGGGTAATCTGTGATTCCCAAGAAATGAAATTATGGTTTTTTTGTATGAGAGTCTATAGGCTAATTAAGGCAGGCAGTGATTAGTACTTTATGGTGTCTGTTCTCAGGCACCTCCTCCTCCTTTCTGGCAGCTTTCCTTGTAAGACACTGGTCCTCTCACCCACTGACTCCCACTACACCTTGTTTAAGGAGATACATACTCAAGAACTTTAATCTTTCATCTTTTGAAACTTCGTGCATTTCTTTGAAATGCACCCACCTTGATTGTCCATTACTTAGCAGACTGTAAAATAAAATTTAAATTTCCTTAATCTTCAGACACACTCAGAGCATCAGAAGCTTTATGGCCTCCTCCATTCCTAAACAAATAAGCCAGTCGTTCAGTAAGCCCTGGAAAAGGGCAGCCAGCCAGCTTCTAGGCTATGCTAACGAAGACGCTGTTTTGACCCCATTCCTAAGATGAATGAATTTACCAGGAGGACCCTTAAGGCAGCAGGTATGTGTTTTAGGTGGCTCTAAAATAAGGAATCTGAGCTAAAAGGGATCTCAAAGTCTTCTAGTCTAAGGCCCTTTGGCATTAAATCCCTTCAATAACCTTCCACCGCTCTCCAGAAGGCCCATCCCATCACTGGCCGACTGGGCCCCTGTGGCTCAGCTTCCCAGGCTTTGTGCAAGATGCTGGTGTCAAGAGAGAAATAACATCTAGCTCTATCTTCAGGGGCTTACAATACAAGGGACTGTTAGAAAGTCCTTTATGGGGGTGCCTGGGTGGCTCAGTTGGTTAAGCGACTGCCTTCGGCTCAGGTCATGATCCTGGAGTCCCTGGATCGAGTCCCGCATCGGGCTCCCTGCTCAGCAAGGAGCCTGCTTCTCCCTCTAACCCTCCCCCCTCTCATGTACTCTCTCTCTCTCATTCTCGCTCTCTCAAATAAATAAATAAATCTTTAAAAAAAAAAAAAGTCCTTTATGCAGAGAGACGTATCTACCTCCATGCTGTTTATGTCTACTGCTTTCATTTGTTCCTGCATTCTTCAATAAACATTGAGCGAGTACCCATTCCGTTCCAGGCAGGTTCTGATGCTGGATGCTGGCGGTATGTTAGCAAGTAAGTCAGAGAGTTTGCCTTTCAGCTCTTTCTAATCCCCCTCGCCATCCTGAGTACATTCCTATGAATACGCTCTATGGAGTCTCTACTACTCTTAAGTGAAGGCCCTAGAATGGAATTTCTGATGAGCTGGGATTAAGAGGCTGCCAGCAGATGGCCCAGAAAGCCTTCGTGCCCAGGACTCCTGTGTGCGGTATGCTGGTACCACCAACTTTTAAGCCCTGGTATCCACCCAGCCATCAGGTGGTCCCATATACAATCAGTGAGACCCATGGGAACACTTCCCCTTAACAACTCTAACTACAGATATGGGCAATATTCACCAAGGCAGAGTTTACCACCATCAATGAACTTGTCCCAGTGAGCTACTCCAAGTGATTCAATATTCATATAAGCTCTTCTAATATTCAAAGCCGTCTCGAGGCACCATGAGGATTGCAGTGATGAATCAGAGAAATCCCCACCTCTGAAAAAGCTCAGAGCAGAAAGAAAAATAGGTCATGTCACTCAAAGAAAAGAGAAGTCACAGAGAAAGCTGAAGGGGTGGGGGGGACGTCAAGAGACTTTATCTGGAGCTTGAAAGATAGATAAGATTTGGACAGGCAGGGGCGCCTGGGTGGCTCAGTTGGTTGGGCGGCTGCCTTCGGCTCAGGTCATGATCCTGGAGTCCCGGGATCGAGTCCCGCATCGGGCTCCCTGCTCGGCGGGGAGTCTGCTTCTCCCTCTGACCCTCCCCCCTCTCATGTGCGCTCTCTCTCTCATTCTCTCTGTCTCAAATAAATAAATAAAATCTTTAAAAAAAAAAAAAGATTTGGACAGGCAGAGGAAAGAGAGAAAGGATTTTCTAGAAAAAAAGATAACCACAGGCACACACTCAGAAGCAGAACTGTGATGGTGGGTTCTGGAGAAGCAGGGGTGCAACCTTAGGAACGCGAGCATGCAGCCAACAGAGGCCTGCCCCAACAGAAACAACTTTGAATGACACAAAAATGTAGACCTCAAGAGTCAAATCGCATTTTTAAAGCCTAGAGAACTGAAATTTATACTAATTTATGCAAAAAAAAATGTAATCTCCTTATATTTTTGTAACTTCTACACAGGTGATTCTCAAACTTTAGGCTGTATCAGAATCATCTGGAGGGCTTGCCAAAAGGCAGATTGCCAGGCCCCCATGCCAGGATATCTGATTCAGTAGATTTGGGGTCAGCCAAGAGTCTGCATTTCTCACAAGTTCCCAAGTGATGCCGACTCTGGGGTCTGGAGAGCACACTTTGAGAACAGGACCTCTGCTCTACAGAAAGAGAAGAGCTTCATGGTGGCTGTCATCCTATGTAAATGAAGCACAATGTAGCAAACTGGTATTTGATGCATTCAGGAGGGGCACATTTGAAATGTGTGTTAGCATGTGTTGTCTTTAATATAACAAGCAAGTTCTGTTTGTTTTCTTCCTAGTTTACTCTTCTTCACAGAGGTTTGTTTTATAAGAACATCTAAGACAGAAGGAGAAGGGAGGGACCAGAGGGGAAACCCCATACAGTGTTTGTTAAACCCGTGGGTATGAAGCCTGTCCACGTGAAACAATATCTGTAGCGGACAGATGAAGGTCAAGTGAAGTGATACTTATTAACATCTACTAGACCCTGGGAATCGGTCTTGGCACTCACACAGGATTTCATGACTCTGGTTTTGAGCAGACCAGAGAGATGACCAAAGGACAGTTTAGGAAAAGCAGTGCCCAGAATGCACCCTGAGACGGGAATGGTGAATCTCCATTCTGCACACTCTCTAGCACATACTGCAGTGCCTGGTACATAAAACACACTCAGGAACTATTAAACGAGATGGTGAAAGGCTGGTAGTGTGTGCAGGATAAACTTGGTACAGAGGAGATGGGGCAGACGGAAGAGGAGGAGGCTCCTACAAGACCCCTAGCAGCATGTGATGAAATCAGCAGTGCTGACAGGAAGGAAGGGATGGGCGGCAGAGGTGTTCCAAGGGGACTCTACCAAAACACTACAAGGCTGAGTGATTTGCGGTATATGGGGGTCAAAGGAGGGAGGGACACCAAGTGTCTTTGAGGTCCCTGGGTTCCTGGGACAATAATGTGGTGAGAAGGGAAGCCGCAGGGAAGTCAAAGCAAAGAGCTGGCTCAAGGGGGCAGATGCTGAATTCAAGTTCTGGAGAATGTGAAATGTAGCCCAGTGGGACTGCCCACCAGGAGGTCGGAGGGAAAGACCTGGAGCCAGGCGAGAGCAGCCTGAGTTGCTTGGACTCACTGAGACACTCTCCTGGTTTCTTACACCAGGCAGGCTGGTAGAGCGGTTAAGTTAGCCCAGAGGCTCATACCTAAACCAGGCAGTGATTCTCAAAGGGAGGGTCCCCTCCCCCTGCTGGAGGGGAAGTGGTGAGGAAGATATTTTGGTTAGAGGGAATGTCATTTAAAAACAAACAGCCTGTATTCTAAATGAGCTGTCTTTTAACCATGACTGGGCTTGGTATTCATATTTTTTAAAGCTAAATTAACATTAAGTGAAAAGTGAGGGTTTTTTTTTAATATTTGTTAAAGAGAAGGCACGAATGAGAAAAAAGTTGAGAAACACTAAATTAGGCGAAAAGAAAACAAAGAAATGATTCAATAAGATGAGCTCAGGAAGATTATTATAAGTGGCCAACAGAAGGGGCGGATTTGATTTTGTTCTTAGTCGGGAAGATGAAGGGAGGATGATGAGGGGGTGGCCAGGCAAAGCCTTAGGTATCACACATCATGGACCACAACACACAAAAATTAATATCTAAATAAAAAATGTTCCCGTTCGACTCTGAAAAACAAACTGAGGGTTCTAGAGGGGAGGGGGTGGGAGGATGGGTTAGCCTGGTGATGGGTATTAAAGAGGGCATGTTCTGCATGGAGCACTGGGTGTTATGCACAAACAATGAATCATGGAACACTACATCAAAAACTAATGATGTAATGTATGGTGATTAACATAACAATAAAAAAAGTAAAATAAAAAAAAAATGTTCCCATTTGGAAAAGTCCAGAATTCCATCTCAATATTCTTGGCTTCCGGGTATAAACAGTGGTGGGAGCAGAAGTATGGGCCCTTCCCCAAAGCTGGCTCAGTGACTGGGGGCCTGCCGCCAGCCACCCTCTCTTCTTCCACTTTGCTGGTATTTGGGAGAAATGGCATTTGGATTAAAAAAGCAGGTTATGAGTGGAGGGGCCTGCAGAGGTCTGCCTGGTGTCATTGTGTGAAGCCTGGAAAAAAGTATTACAGATCAGCACATTGGTAGTGCAGGGTTGGTAATCTACAGCTTAGTACTTACAAGGTGGCTCAAAACTGGATCTGGTCCTAAACCAAGGGAGCAAAAGTCTCAGGGGAAGAAAAATAATCAATCTGGTTAAAATTACTATGACTAAAGCAAAACCAGATATGCACCTTGGGTCCCTATCAGTCTAATCCATGAGGATAGTGGGATGCAGGGAGGCCAGAGGGCCCCGCGTGGAACGTACAGATGTGAGAATCAGTCTGTGAGTGGAGAAGTGCTTGGATTTTGGCACCAGAGGGCGCCCTGAGCTGTTGGGCATAATTATGGATGATTGTAAAACCAGTGTCCAGGTGCCCTGGGCCAGGCTGGATAGCCACCTCCTAGCCGGCAGTAGCCCTGTGTCCGAATAGCCTTTCCTACTACACCCAATAGCCATGGGGGTCCCAAATTAGAGTGCATTCAGATTGTGACCTGGCCAGGCAAGCCGGGAACAGGCCAGATTTTCATGGCCCTGTTACATGAAAAGGTTATGGCCACTCCTTAACCAACTGAGCCACCCAGGCGCCCCTTATGGCCACTCCTTAAAGCATATAATTCTTGTGAGTTACTTGTTAGAAGGAAGCCCACAAGAGCCCACTTGTCCTCTGACAGCCCAAAAAATGCTTTTTTTTTTTTTTTTTTTTTTGGTTAGGCCATTTGGAGAGAAACACTAAGCTCCAATAACAAGAGTGGTTGGTTTTCCTTATTGCTTAGAAGTGGACAAGGAGTGTGGTCAAACTTCCAGGCCACCGACTTGGAAATACATGGCCTGGTACATGATACTGCTAATGGGTTCTGCTACGACCTCTTTAGTCCCTCTTTCCTTCTAAGAGGAAAAGATTATCCCTGCTGATTCCCAGGCAACCCCATAGGCCAATATCCATTGAACACCTTCTCTATGCCAGGAGCATTGTATGGATTATCCCTCAAAAAGAGTGAAGGGGAAATAATATTTTTCTAATTTTACAACTGAAGAATAGGTCTCAAGAGAGTGTAGTGGCCTGGCCAACTTCACTTAACTAGTGTCACAGAGGATAGGATTTGAGCTCAGATCTGCCCAACTCCAGAGCAAGTGCTCTTTCTACCATGCAGGAGAACCGAATCTGCACTGGTCTTTGGACCAGGGTAAACAAAGGAACCGAAATCTGAGAGTTTCATTCTTGGACATGCTCAGCCCATGCCAGATGCTAAACTGACTAGCATAGCAAAGAAGGCACATAATCTCTCAGGTACTCTTCTACCATGTCTGGCTGTGACCCACCTGGGCCTGGGTCAGAGCCATGTCCAAGAGGCAGACAGGCATTTGGAGGACTCATGCCAACTGCATTCCTCACCATTGGTGCTTCAAAGGCAGCAGTAGAGGAGACAAACATACATCTCTCTGGAGGAAAATATGCCCAGGACCCAGATAACTGTCCCCAGTGCCCAATCTAAGAGAGCAGGTGGTAATGCCATGCCTCCATAAAAGGGACAATTTGAATGAGAGAAAAAACTTGGCAACCTGTCCAGGGCAGTTCTCAGCATGACCTCCCTTTGGCTAGACTGGAACTCTAAGTTGTGTGATTTTGCTCTTGGACCAAATACCAAGGGGCTGAAGATGCCAAAAGCATGGTAGGGACATGTTAGTTCTGAGCTGTTCTGAAGGAATTCAAACCTGGCAACCAACATGGCTTCCTTTCCCCAGTCTATAGGGATCGATGGGCAAGGTAAGTACACATCCAATGTCAGCAAAGGGCCTTCATCCAAAGACTAAGACCCCAGTGCCCCAGAGAGATCCTGGCAGCAAGGAGACATGTCGGAGCCAATGACCACCCAAGGTGGGCCAGACTCTTTATCACACCACATACATTGCCAAGCACCAGAAGTGTAGCACTTGATGCAGGAAGGAGGTTTATTGACCATTTTGTACAAGAATCCAATTACATCTTAGGAGAGTCTGAAGCATTGGAGTAGAACCAAAATCCCAGAAGAGGTACTAGGAACAAACAATAGCTTAAGTGAAAGACAATTACAGCATTGGGGGAGAAATGCAGCAAAAGGACACACAGGGAGCCACAGCTTAGAAGTTTCTGTTGCACTTTGATTCAGTGAAAATGCCTCCAGTGAGTTTGGTCTTCCTGGAGGGAAGACTAAGCAGGTGAGGGCAATCTTAGCCCCAGGGCAGCCAGCCTTGACCTTCTGCACTGGCACTCAGACCTTTAGAATCGGTTCTCAGTGCTGGCGCCACTGGCTTAGAGAGGGCTGCAGGTGGCAGGGGCACAGCCTGGACAAAGGACACAGGAGGCATCCGTAGAGCAGGGATTGATGGGGAGTCTGCAGGGAGAGAGAGCGAGGAAGAGTTAGACACGAGGAGTACAAAGATGTCTCAGTGATGCGCAGAAAGGGCAAGACCAAAAGGGTAAAGGACGGGTCTGCCACCAAGTCACAGGGCCCCTCTTCCATTCTCATCTATGTCTTTCCACATCCAGGAGTCCTCTGGGGGGACTCAGCTTAGGAACCAGCTATTGTTTATGTAACAGTCGATCCACAGTACAATCTGCACACACCGGAGAGCTGAGTCCGTCACTAAGCCAGCGTGCACAGGAAGGCTTGTTCTTTATGATAAGATCTCCTTCCACAACCATGTCAGTTATCTATGAGGAATCGCCTGATAGGTATGTAGCTTGGCCAGAAATTGACCCAATCACACATACTTGCAATCCGCGCTCTCTAGAAGTTTCCGGTATGTGGCAATCTCACACTCCAGCCGGGCCTTGACGTCCAGCAGCACCTGGTACTCCTGGTTCTGCCGCTCCAGGTCAGCCCGGATCTCGGACAGCTGCTCCTCCACGTTGCTGATCAGGACCTGCATCTGGGCCAGCTCAGTGCCGAAGCGGGCATCAGCTTCACACAGGGAGTTCTGCAGACAGTCTTTCTGTAATGGGAAATAATGGGGTAAGAGACCCAGGTGTCCCAAAATTCAGCAGTGAAAATCATGGCCAATCTCACCATGGGGCACATTCCAAGAGGTCACAGGACATTCCCAGAACTCTAGAGGAATCACTGCCAATATCATCATGACTTTTCACACACACAAAAAAAATCTAACTTGAGGAACAGTGTCCTGTTCATCCCTCGATTCCCAATACCTGGCAAAGTAGACACCCAGTGAAATCTTGTGGAATGAATGTGTGCCTGAACCCCCACACGTTATTCTAAAGGAAGG
>NW_028050433.1:0-408 GCF_054177405.1 Leptonychotes weddellii
AACTGCCCACCCTCTCAGTGAGCTTCCCTCCTCCATGACCTGGCCAAGGATTAGAACAGATGCCACTGAGCATTGCTTGCAAACCATTGTTTGGTTATCCCAGTGTACTTAGGCTCTATGGCTATAAAAAGCCAGTTCCAGATGTTGGAAGCTAACTGGGCAAGAAAGAAGTGTTTGCTTACATCGAGGCCCCAATTATTTTGGAGGAGTGAGTAAACTTGGGAAGGAGGGAAGTGGATCCTCAGCACGAAAACAGTGGGAGAAACCGGGGAGGCAAGCAGGCGATCCCTCGGAGAATCAGAGAGGGCTTGGACAGGGTCTGGGGAGGCGGCTCCGGTATGAAGTCATCAAGACACTTGCAGGGCAGAGGTCCTGAGTATAGGGGAGACACCGGGCTCAAGCCTACAA
>NW_028050434.1:0-408 GCF_054177405.1 Leptonychotes weddellii
CCCTCATCTCAAAACCCTTAATTTAATCACATCTGCAAAGTCTCTTTTCCACCAATAAGGGAACACTCACAGTTTCCAAAGAGTAGGACTTGAATATCTTTGGGGGACACTATTTAGTCTATAGCAATAGCGTTACTATGAGCACTAAAGGAGATAATAAATGTAAATTTCTTGGCATGCGAACTGTTGTCCAACAAATGTTAAATAGTATTGTAATGTTACCAAGTTCTAAGTGGGAAAACAAAAATAAAAGCTACTCATTTTATATCTGGTCAAAGTGTCCTTTAAGTATAATGACAACCCAGAACATGAAACAAACAAGAAATCAGGGAATAGCACCCAGGAAGACTGCCTTTAAACAAACAAACAAACAAACAAGATTACAGTAAAACCTAAGGAAGCAATATA
>NW_028050435.1:0-408 GCF_054177405.1 Leptonychotes weddellii
TCGGGAATTTTACAAAGCTACTACATTACCTGAAAACAGAGCAGACCATTTTGAAAGAAGAAGAAAAATAAAGAACCTCTAACGTTTATTCCAACTGCAAAGAGAAAAACACTCTTGGGCGCCTGGGTGGCTCAGTTGGTTAAGCGACTGCCTTCAGCTCAGGTCATGATCCTGGAGTCCCGGGATCGAGTCCCGCATCCGGCTCCCTCCTCGGCGGGGAGCCTGCTTCTCCCTCTGACCCTCCCCCCTCTCATGTGCTCTCTGTCTCTCATTCTCTCTGTCTCAAATAAATAAATAAAATCTTTAAAAAAAAAAAAAAAAAGAGAAAAACACTCTTGTCAACTCCAGCTGTGACCACAATTTCTTTCTCCCAAGCTAATAAGTGGGGTGCAGGTAAGAAAATGGGAA
>NW_028050436.1:0-408 GCF_054177405.1 Leptonychotes weddellii
GTATTTCTGACTTTAAAAAGAGAATAATGCAAAAATTTAACAGCAAAGCTGAATCTAAACCCCCAGAACATATTATCAAGACTGAAGAGGAAAAAGACAGATCTAAAAATAATATAACAGTTTTTGTTAATTATACTGCAATAACATATATATCAGGAATATATATATATTAGGAACAAGTTACTAGGTGTTAAAAAAATATCTCTTTCCGGGGCGCCTGGGTGGCTCAGTCGGTTGAGCGACTGCCTTCGGCTCAGGTCATGATCCTGGAGTCCCTGGATCGAGCCCCACATCGGGCTCCCGGCTCGGCGGGGAGCCTGTTTCTCCCTCTGACCTTCCCCCCTCTCATGCTGTTTCTCTCTCGCTCTCTAATAAATAAATAAATAAAATCTTTAAAAAAAAAAAAAA
>NW_028050437.1:0-408 GCF_054177405.1 Leptonychotes weddellii
ATCTTAATAGTTGGATAGTAAAATCAATTACTTTTAGAAAGTGGATTATCACTAATTTATTTTTCTTCCCATGATTGTGTTTCTACAGTGAACATTAATTCCTTTTGTAGTAAAAAACACCTTATTCTTTTTTTAAAAGAAGATTTATTTATTTGACAGAGAAAGAGCATTCGAGAGCACGAGCAGGGGGAGGGGCAGAGCTAGAGAAGCTCAAGCAGACTCCATGGAGGCTGAGGTGGGGCTCGATCCCATGACCCTGAGATCATGACCTGAGCTGAAATCAAGAGTTGGAGGCTTAAGTGACTGCACCACCCAGGCGCCCCCCAAAAACATTCTTCTTTAAACAGCTGCAAGAGGGCGCCTGGGTGGCTCAGTTGGTTAAGCGACTGCCTTCGGCTCAGGTCATGA
>NW_028050438.1:0-408 GCF_054177405.1 Leptonychotes weddellii
GAAACCAAGAGTCCACCACCCAACTGACTGAGCCACCCAGGCGCCCCACAAAATTTAGTGTCTTAAGACAACAATCATTTTATTTATTTGTTCACAATTCTGTAACTTGGGCAGGGCTCAATGGGGACAGCTCATCTCCCCTTCACATGGCATCAATTAGGCTGAGTTGACTGATGTTAGAGTCAACTCCTGGATAGCCTCACTGATAAGCTGAGGGCAAAGTTGATACTGTCTGTTGGCTGGAAGCTCAGCTAAAGCTGTTAATTGAGGACTGTATTCTCCTCCATGAGGTCTTTCCATGTGACTAGGCTGGGCTTTTCACAGCATCACGATCTCACAGTAGCTGAACTTTGTGCATGTGGTGCACTGCCCCCAAAATGCAAAAGCGATGTTGCCAAGCTCAAGCCC
>NW_028050439.1:0-408 GCF_054177405.1 Leptonychotes weddellii
ATCTCACAGCCCAGAGATCATGACCTGAGCTGAAAGCAAGAGTCGGTCACTTAACCCACTGAGCCACCCAGGTACCCTACTTTGTTTTGTTTTTAATAAACTTCATCTAGCTAAAGTTCTTTCCATTCCTAATTTCCAAAGAGTTTGTATAAAAGCTCAGAGTAAAATTTTGAAAAAATATTTTTCTGTACCTATTGAGAGGATCATATTTTTTTTAACATGTTAATGTAGGCAATTGTGTTTTAATGGATTTTCCCTTAAATTCCTCTGATACTTGGTAAATAGATGTCATATATTTTTTATGTCTAACTAATTTTGACATATGTTATTTTCTTTTCTTGCACTGTCTGGTTTTAGAATCAAGGTTATACAGGGCTATTAAAATGAGTTTGGGTAGCTTTCCTTATC
>NW_028050440.1:0-408 GCF_054177405.1 Leptonychotes weddellii
ATGTAATTGAGGGTTTGCCGTCGGACAGGTACTGGGCCAGGTGCTGGGGCAACAAAGATGAGTGGGGCCTGGTCCCTGTCCTTGTAGGACTCACTTCCCAGAAGGCAGGCAGACGGAGAAGCATGGAATTATAACACAGAGGGCTCCCAGCGGTAGTTGAAAGCATCAGCTAGTTCTGGCAGCCTTGTTAAGAAAAGCCAAGGTCTCCCGGCCTCCCGGCCTCCCCGCCTCCCCTTCCCACTCCCCAGGCACCACCTCTCTCAGTTCTTTTAAATGATTCCTTTGAGTTTTGGCATCATATCTATAGAAAAGAGACGTGCATTGCTGCTTCTGCATTTTTCAGTTTTGGGTACTATGGTCTCACCCTATAAGGTGTAGATGAAACTCTCTTTCAGCTCTCCCCATATA
>NW_028050441.1:0-408 GCF_054177405.1 Leptonychotes weddellii
ATAAGCAAAATCCCATCTACAAGCTGCTGGCCCAACAGCAAAGCCATAGTGACCCAGTTCTAAATAATAGAAAAGAAAACCAAATAGAAAAGATAAGTTAGAGTAGATCCTTAGGGGAAAAAAATAAAACCTGAGCTGAAGACACAATACAGAACAAAAAGGGAGCAGACTTGCCAAGGTTATGACTTCTGGATTGTGTTTTTTTTTTTTTTTTTTTTTTTTTTTTAAAGGTTTTATTTATTTGACAGAGAGAAACATAGCTAGAGAGGAAACACAAGCAGGGGGAGTGGGAGAGGGAGAAGCAGGCTCCCCGCGGAGCAGGGAGCCTGATGCGGGGCTCGATCCCAGGACCCTGGGACCAGGACCTGAGCCGAAGGCAGATGCTTAATGACTGAGCCACCCAGGCGC
>NW_028050442.1:0-9028 GCF_054177405.1 Leptonychotes weddellii
AAAATGAACTTTTGGGACTTCATCAAGATAAAAAGCTTCTGCACAGCAAAGGAAATAGTCAGCAAAACAAAGAGGCAACCCACTGAATGGGAGAAGATATTTGCAAATGACACTACAGATAAAGGGCTGGTATCCAAGATCTAGAAAGAACTTCTCAAACTCAACACCCAAAAAACAAATAATCAAGTCAAAAATGAGCAGAAGACACGAACAGACACTTCTCTGAAGAAGACATAAAAATGGCTAACAGATGGGTATTAAGGAGGAGGGCACATATTGCATGGAGTACTGGGTGTTATACAAAAACAATGGATTGTGGATCACTACATCAAAAACTAATGATGTATTGTATCGTGACTAACATAACTTAATAAAATTTAAAAAAAAGAAAAGGCTAACAGACACATGAAAAAACGTTCACTATCATTAGCCATCAGGTAAATTCAAATCAAAACCACACTGAGATACCATCTTACACCAGGTAGAATGGCAAAAATGGACAGGGAAAGAAACAACAAATGTTGGAGAGGTTGTGGAGAAAGGGGAACCCTCTTGCACTGTTGGTGGGAATGCAAGTTAGTGCAACCACTTTGGAAAACAGTGTGGAGGTGCCTCAAAAAATTAAAAATAGAGCTACCCTATGATCCAGCAATTGCACTACTGGGTATGTACCCCAAAGACACCGATGTAGTGAAAAGAAGGGCCATATGCACCCCAATGTTCATAGCAGCAATGTCTGTAATAGCCAAAGTGTGGAAAGAGCCGAGATGCCCTTCAACAGGTGAATGGATAAAGAAGTTGTGGTCCATATATACAATGGAATATTACTCAGCCATCAGAAAGGATGAATACCCAACTTTTACATCAACGTGGATGGGACTGGAGGAAATTATGCTGAGTGAAATAAGTCAAGTAGAGAAAGTCAATTATCGTATGGTTTCACTTATTTGTGGACCATAAGGAATATCATGGAGGTCATTACGAGAAGGAAGGTAAAAATGAAGGGGGAGAAATTGGAGGGAGAGACGAACCATGAGAGACTTTGGACTCTGAGAAACAAACTGAGGGTTCTAGAGGGGAAGGGGTTGGGGGATGGGTTAGCCTGGTGATGGGTATTAAGGAGGGCACATACTGCATGGAGTACTAGGTGTTATATGAAAACAATGAATCGTGGATCACTACATCAAAAACTAATGATGTATTGTATGATGACTAACATAATAAAAGGAAAAAAAAAAAAAAGCAATAGACACTCATTTCCCACCGTTCTGTATTCTCGGAAGTCCCAGATCAAGATTCAGGCAGATTTGGTGTCTGGAGAGCACCTGTGTCTTAGCCCATCTTTTCCCTTTCACCTCACATGGGGCCAGGGGGCAGGGAATTTTCCCAGTCCTGCTGTATAAGGGCACTAATCCCATCATGAGACTGCACCTTCCTGACCTAAGTGCTTCCCTAAGGCCCCACCTCCTCCTCCCATAACATTAGTGTTCTGTTTCATCATGGGTATGCTAGAGGTTGCACACTTTGAGCTGATATCAGCAACTGAAGGATCAATTAGTTATTCTCTGCAGGTGGGAGTTTCCTCCAGTGGACCACTCAACATGAGGATTCCCATGTATTCACTGGAAGTTTCTGGTCTCTGTGTGCACATGGTGAACACAAGACCTTCAGAACCAGCTGTTGACCTTGGGGAGTGGACAGCTTCTACTGCAGACACTGGGTATGACTTTGGTCTATTTCTATGATCATTTTATAATTTCAGCTGCTTCTATGGATCATTCTTACTTTGCAAGGATTCTGACTGCTTCTACTTAGAATGGCAATTTTTCTCTTTTGTTCTCCAAGTTTTCATATTGTTTAGTAGAATTAGTCATCATACCATATGCTTTTATTACTGCATGCTAGTCCTTTTCCTTCATTCGTCCCTTTTCTCCTCAGAGCCCACATAGGGGATATCTAACAAGATCCCATAGATTTGCCCTCCTTTGATGCAGCTGGGAGATTAACTCCACACCAGCCCCTCCCATGAGCAGGACTCCTTCGCCCCAGTGACCCACAACATACACCCTCTCCAGTGTACTTCCCTGGACCTATCCAAGCATTTATGCTTTGCTGAGAGGACTGCCCCGTTCTCAGCAGACAAGATGATGAAGGTGATAAAGGTTTTATATGTGTGTGTGTGTGTGTGATCATCAGACTCCACATCTACACCACACCTGGAGGGGGAGGGGGAACCTCTGCTTTCCCACGCTATCACTAATATTGATGCCATGAACATGGTTCAAGACAGTGTTCACACCAGATATTTTTCTTCCCTTGCTTTGGATTATTGATGCTGCTGTAGCCTCATGTCCAGCATGCACTTTATGCTGCTTCTAACAAGCTTTCACATTAAGCTGGGTGGTCCTGTGATGCACAGGGATTGCTGCTGGGACTTTTCTAAGGTTCAGTGGAGGTACATGGAGATATTTGTAATTTATTCCTATTTAGAGACAACAGTAAGCAAGTGTAAGCAAATCTGTGCTTTGTATGTATTAGAATAGTTTTTTTCCTATTAAAACAAAGTTTCAAATCAGAGAATGAATAGGTAAGCACAGAATCATGTGAACAGGGAGTCTCCCTGGGGGAAACAGCTATATATGGAGAGGAAGGCCCAGACTCTGACAGGAAGCCTGCCCATAACCTCCATCTGCACCTGCTCCTGGGGCTTAAAGACAGAATTGGGGAGTAGTGTGCAGACCCTGGTGGTCCAGATCACCTCCTACAGGGTGGTTTGTGTCTGGGCTCACACTGACTTCCCCTCACTGTGTCCTTCGCACAGTAATACACAGCCGTGTCCTCGTCTCTCAGGCTGTTCATCTGCAGATACAACGTGTTCTTGCCATTGTCTCTGGAGATGGTGAATCGGCCCTTCACAGAGTCTGCGTAGTATGTGCTACTTGCATCAGATCTAATATATTCGACCCACTCCAGCCCCTTCCCTGGAGCCTGGTGGACCCAGTTCATGCTGTAGCTACTGAAGGTGAATCCAGAGGATTCTCAGGGACCCCCCAGGCTTCACCAGGTCTCCCCCAGTCTCAGGGGGACCCCCCAGGCTTCACCAGGTCTCCCCCAGTCTCCACCAGCTGCACCTCAGACTGGACACCTGCAGACAAAAGACATCCTGGTCAGGAAACTGTCACACAACCACTCTTCCTCTCACTCACATACACTCATACAGTCAATGTCTCTTGTTCACCATAAATTACCTTTTAAAAAAGCAACAAGGAAAACCCAGCCAAGTACAAACTCCATGGTGAGTTGTCTGTGTTCTGTCCTGATCACTGAATGGGAACACTTGGGGATCCCGGGGCTGGGGCTCCTCTCACAGCTGCAAGGGTTGGGGCTCAGCTGGTTTAATCAGCAGAGGGAGGGCCCTATTTGCATGTCCTCTGAATATATATTCAATTTGGGATCTATGCTGACAGAGAAGGCAGTGTCCAGAGCAGGTGTGACTGTCGTTGATGTGGTGCTATTGATCACTTTTGTGAAAAATATCATTTACTATTTGATAACTTTCCAATGTATATTCTTGGCCTCCATGTGCTACTTTGTTTTTACATGTAAACATCAATCTTGGGGTTTAGGTGTCATGTTCGCCCTTAAGTGATGTGAACCTACACCTAGAATTGTGGAAGGTTTGTGAGTTGTCCAAGAGCATTCATGGGGTGAGAGTGAGCACCAGGATATAAGTCGGTGCTCCTTCCACAGTACTGTGCTGCACCCCTTGGGACAGAATGGGCAGGCTCATGAGGAAGGTGGAACCCCTCCTGTAATGGGGACAGAATGCTGGTTCTACAGTTTACCTGAAATGCAGAGAGAATCAGGATTGTGAAGGTGTAATTTCAAGTCTCTCAAATTTTACTCTATCTGTGTTCCTCCAGAATCATCTCTGTGATTGCCTATAATAGCTTCGATGTGTGTACTTGTCACAGGATGAACTACACACATGCAGAGTGTGGGATATGATAAGCACTGGTGTCAAAATCAATATTATCAAGAGTGAGCACATCAGTTCTCCCTAAAATGTCCTGTACTTATCTTGGAATTCCTCCTCCCTCTTTCCTTCTTCACCCTGTCCCCACATAACTATTGATCTTTCTCATGTCACCTTAGACTAGCTTTAATTTTGTAGAATTCATAAACAGAAAATTGTATCATATGTACTTTCTTTGTAGGGCCTCTTTGACTCAGCATGAATCCTTGTGCGTACAACCGTGTTGCTGTGTGTATCAGGAATCATTGGTTTTAATGACTGGCAGCCCTGAAGGCACAGTCTCAGAAGCACCAGCCAGAGGAGCATCTGAAGCAGCTGAAAGAAGCTGCTTGCTTCAAGGCTCACTCACACACCCTCTTATCCCAGAAGCTCTTGGTTCCCAGAAGGAGATACAATCCCTTGCTGTTTAGTAACATTTTCTGGTGGCTGTGGAGAAGAGAACCAAGAGGCAGAGTAGGTGGACAGGAGAATGTTGAGGTAGAAGCTCTGAAAGTCCTGTCGATGGAAGGGTCCAGGAACTCAGTTGAAGAGCAGTGAGGGAGGAAGTGGCCATGTTGCAGAAGAAACCTGTGCACAAGAAAATCCAACCCTCAGGTACCACGGTGTGGAAGTTAGTCATGTTCAGCCTCTGACTGTGCCCGTATGTCCCATGTTCTGCGCTAGATTCCACTGCTAACCTCAGCTCTGGGCTGCAGGCTCCACCTGGGCACAGGAGTGGCTCTTTACTTCAAATCAGGAACCTTCTTTCTGTGTCACCAGGGCATGGAGATGACCCATTTCTGCAGCCACACCTCCCCACACCCCACAGAGCATACCTGACACATATCGACTCTCCTTTTGTTGAGAACTGTTTTCCTACAATACTGAGGCTCATAAGGAGGCTCCACACATGTGTGTCTCCTACTGACTCCAAGTACCTATTTACTTTGAGCCATTGTAGACCTTGACTGTGGGTTTTAACTCTGACTACAATGTAAAGTCTCTGTATCAGGACAGTGCAAATCTATTGCCCCTCTGTCCCCCTCCCAGTTTTCTATTTTAATCATGAAATAAGGACCATTAATCACTAAGTTAGTATGCATAGCATGTCTTTCCTGAGGAATAATATTGTGTATCATATTCTGTCCTCTTCTTTGCACAAATTGAATTTAGAGCAAAGGAGACAGGCACTCCAGTGGGGACAAATCAGTTACTGTACAACCAGGAAGAAGACCGTGTGGACCCACAGGGAGCCTCCCAGCAGCCATGTCATGCTTTGGGGCAGAGCTGTTGTGAAGACACATTCTTCCCTTGTAAGTGCTGATGATAACAGGGAACACTGTGCATTACACTCACACGTCAGTCCTCCTGTAAACTGGAGTGGATGCCAGATATTTGATTCCCCTCCCTGATTATGTCTCATGATGTTTTTAACTCTGTTAGCCCCTTTGTAGGTCACTTCTTATTGGGGAAAGTGGGTAGTTTGAGAGGAGGAGTGTCCAGGAACTCTGGAAAGCACAGATTCTCTCCTTAGAGGAACATGTGCTACAAGCGTTTCCTGTCCATCCCTGTTTTGTTAGCTTCCTCCCAGGATCCACTCGGGAAGGCAACCATGTGTTCTTGGCCTTCACACAGGCCTGTGCCTTTTTCACGAAATGTGCTTTATTTCTCATCTGCTAAACATCCTCATAAGACTTGGTTCAGCTCAAGGAAAATCTTTCTCAGAAGTGTTTCCTTGACCGCCTGTCCTCCTCAGATAAGGATGCTCACTCACTTCTTTGTGGCTCCCAAATGCTCCCTGTGTGCATGTTATGTAAGTTAGTAAACCTATCTTATATTCTTTCCACTAGATCATTCAGTGAACCTTGTGAACAGGCCATTGTAGAGTCAGTGATGATGACAAAGTATGATTTCCAGAGCCCTGGGCCTCCTGAAGTCCCACAAATAGATGCAAAATGCAGTTCCTTTATTCCTTTCCCAGAAGTCTAAGGTACATTTCCATAACTGCTTATGTAATTCATTAACAAATATTTATTTGGTTCTAACTGCACAAACGATGGCCCTGCTTAGTCCCTGTGAATACAGCAATGAACAGAAATAGAACTTGCCTTCATGGGGCTTACCTATGAGGAGGGAAGACACACCATAAGCAAGTACCCATCCTCTCTTCCTCCACATGGTAAGATTCTCTTGCTGACTGTGGTAGGAGAATAGGTGGGCATGGGATAGGGACATGGGAATTTGAAATCAGGCAGGTGAGGAGATTCTTGCTGGTGTCCAAATGAGAGTTGATAGGAGCTCAGTCCAGGGTGGCAACAGTGAAGAGGTTGGAAACAGTTGGATTCTGAGTGTGTCTTGAACTTGTAACTGGCAAGACTTGCTGACTAACTGGCCATAGAGTGAGATAAAGATAAAGAGGTAGTTAAGGAAGGCACCCAACTATCAGCCCCAGAGACTGAGGTCTCCATCCTTTGTCCTGTGAGAAACCCAGTTCCACCCCAAGCCTCATATCTCTTGTGAATTCCTGGAGTGCTTTCTTTGTGTCTGGTCATCTCTGGCTTTGCTCTTTGTCTTTCTGTCCATCCTTTGGTCCCCTCTGTATCTGTCTGTCCTCTGTAGCAGCTTGTGCTCCCCCACCTTGTATTAGTAGGTTTCTGATGGTTCAAATAATTCATAAATTTCCCTCTGGTATCATTTTCATAATGTATTTTGCCCATTTTCTGTTTTTGGTTGATTCGGGTAGGAGATTACCCAGCCATTAGATAGGATGAATACCCATTATTTTTATCGACATGAATGGAAATGGAGGACATTATGCTAAGTGAAATAAGTCGAGCAGAGAAAGACAATTGTCATATGGTTTCACTCATATGTGGAACATAAGAAATAGCATGGAGGACACTGGGAGAAGAAAGGGAAAAATGAAGCAGGGGGAAATTATAGGTGGAGGAGAACCATGAGAGACTAGGACTCTGGGAAATAGACTGAGGGTTTCAGAGGAGAGGAGGGTGAGTGGATGGGTTGGCTGGTGATGGGTATTAAGGAGGGCATGTATTGCATGGAGCATTGGGTATTATACACAAACAATGAATCATGGAACACTACATCAAAAACTAATGATGTGTGGTATGCTGACTAACATAACAACAAAAAAAATAGAAATCTTATTATTCCAGTACTTAGAATTTACTAAGAAAAAAAAATTTGCAAAGTTAACTATGAAGTGCTTAATTCCAAAGTATTTTAATCTACTCATATCAATTTGAACATGAATATATACAGATGACTAATAAATAATTTGTAGATATAGTACCAAAAAAGAATAAATGCACCCTCAAGTTGAGGGTTCTGGAATGAGTGTCATCGAGAAGTATGGACTGGACGATACTTCTACCCCATTTGCTCCATTCTGGATTACCCCCTCCAGACACACCCATGTTGAGGTGGTCATGTGTGACCATCCAGAGGGATTACATTAGTTCAGAGCAAAGAGCTTAAAATTGAGACACAGGCATCCATTGCCTCCTGCTTCCCAGAGTCCCTATGCTTTTGATTGGGCTCCCAGGTCTCCCCATTATGGCCCGCATAGAATTGGGTTCTCTTTCTCTGGACCACCTCGCATGACCTTCATTTACGATGCAGGCTCCCTTTGTTCTGAAGCTCAAAATCTGCAGTTTTATCCACCAGAGAAAGTCAGGGTCTTGTCCCCTCAGGCCATATTCTAGTCTTTTTTTTTTAACATTTTATTTATTTATTTATTTGACAGAGAGAGAGCCAGCGAGAGCAGGAACACAAGCAGGGCGAGTGGGAGAGGGAGAAGCGGGCCCCCCGCCGAGCAGGGAGCCCAACGCGTGCCTCGATCCCAGAACCCTGGGACCATGACCTGAGCCGAAGGCAGACGCCCAACAACTGAGCCACCCAGGTGCCCCCATATTCTAGTCTTTGCACAGTCAGAGGTCACTCTGAAATTTTCCCGAACAATGAACACATCCTCTGACAGGAATTTACTGACTTTTCCTGAGAAATATGGCTATCACTCTTTGCTTGGCCATTTTGCAAATCTAGCTCTTGCACATATGTAGATTGTTAGAATTCCCACAATTTCTGGGAAGAACCCTCTTTTTTTAATGTTGTTTTGACTTGGTCATGGTTTCCCCTTGCTAATAGTCTTGTGCTCATTAACATCCTTGTAAGGTGACTGTGCACTGTTATTAGTTGGTCCTTTTCTCCTTATGTGATGGCTTGTTGCCACCTCGCCTGCTGTTTTATTTGGTCTAGAGTTTCTCCACAGAGTTTGTCCCTGCAAAGTGGACCTTGAGTGATGGGCCAGCTTCCATTGGAAACTCCCCCAGAGTTTAATGGCGAGGAGACCGGGATAAACGTCATTGTAACACAAGATAAGATGTCACTGTGTAACGTGAGACAGGAAAAGTACTGGGGAGGTTAGAGATTCCTTTTGGAGGTGATATTGCAGTTCTTAAAGATGTTTATTTTTTTTAAGTGAACATTGTCAAAGTACAATGTATTTTTTTTAATTTTATTATGTTACGTTAGTCACCATACAATACATCATTAGTTTTTGATGTAGTGCGATCCATTGCTTTCGTATAACACCCAGTGCTCCATGCAGTATGTGCCCTCCTTAATACCCATCACCGGGCTAACCAATCCCCCCCCCTCCCCTCTAAAACCCTGTTTGTTTCCCAGGTCCATAGTCTCTCATGGTTCATCTCTCCCTCTAATTCCCCCCGCCCATTTTTCCCTTCCTTCTCCTAATGTCCTCCATGTTATTCCTTATGTTCCACAAATAAGTGAAGCCATATGATAATTGACTTTCTCTGCTTGACTTATTTCACTGAGCATAATCTCCTCCAGTCCCATCCATGTTGATTTAATGTTGGGTATTCATCCTTTCTGATGGCTGAGTAATATTTCATTGTATATATGGACCACATCTTCTTTATCCATTCATCTGTTGAAGGGCATCTCGGCTCTTTCCACAGTTTGGCTATT
>NW_028050443.1:0-408 GCF_054177405.1 Leptonychotes weddellii
CCAGCAAGGGAACAGGCCATGCAGACAGAAGGAAGCCTAAACAGAAAAACGGGAGAGCTATTACTATATGCACAGAAATCAAATATAGTATCCCTGCAACAAGAACGGGGTGCAGCATGTTTTAAAGAGAACATTCAGCAAATGAAAAGGAATCCTTGAAATTTAACATGTATACAGCAAACACTCTATGAGAAAGGTAGAATGGTAACAGAGAGGAGACCTCTTTGAAACAGGCGCAGGAAGGCACAGAGATGTGACAAAGGAGGGACCAGGAAGTCAGGGGTCCCTCTGGGAAGCACCACGTCTCGTTAACTGGGGTTCCAGAAAGAGAGAACAGACAAAATGGAGGTCAGGAAATCTTAAAGGAGTGAATCAAAAACCTTCCCAGAGCTGGAGAACATGAATTTC
>NW_028050444.1:0-408 GCF_054177405.1 Leptonychotes weddellii
AGACACACGTGCACACACGGAGACACACGTGCACACACACAAGCGCACGCACATACAGAGACACACGTGCACACACGGAGACACACAGTGCACACACACGAGCACACGCACATAGACACACGTGCACACACACAAGCGCACTCACATACAGAGACACACGTGCACACACGGAGACACACACGTGCACACGCACATACACACGTGCACACACGGAGACACACGTGCACACACACAAGCGCATGCACATACAGAGACACACGTGCACACACACGAGCACACGCACATAGACACACGTGCACACACGGAGACACACACAAGCGCACGCACATACAGAGACACACGTGCACACATGGAGACACACACGTGCATGCACACACACGTGACCACAGAGGCACATGCACACAGACA
>NW_028050445.1:0-408 GCF_054177405.1 Leptonychotes weddellii
ATCGAGCCCCGCATCGGGCTCCCTGCTCAATGGGAAGCCTGCTTCTCCCTCTCCCACTCCCTCTGCTTCTGTTCCCTCTTTCGTTGTGTCTCTGTCAAATAAATAAATAAAATCTTTAAAAAACAGACTTAGGTTTTTTGAGAAGTTTTAGGTTCATGGAAAAATTAAGAGGAAGGTACAGAGATTTCCCATATATCCTCTGGCCCCATATATATATATATATCTAGGATGTCCTAGGATATATATAGCCTAACCTCCTCCACTACCAATATCCCCCACCACAGTAGTCCACTTGTTATAACTGATGGATCTACAATGACACAGCATAATCACCCAAAGTCCATAGTTTACATTAGGGTTTACTCTTGGTGTTGTACATTCTATGGGTTTGAGCAAATATATAATGAC
>NW_028050446.1:0-408 GCF_054177405.1 Leptonychotes weddellii
GAAACCAAGAGTCCACCACCCAACTGACTGAGCCACCCAGGCGCCCCACAAAATTTAGTGTCTTAAGACAACAATCATTTTATTTATTTGTTCACAATTCTGTAACTTGGGCAGGGCTCAATGGGGACAGCTCATCTCCCCTTCACATGGCATCAATTAGGCTGAGATGACTGATGTTAGAGTCAACTCCTGGATAGCCTCACTGATAAGCTGAGGGCAAAGTTGATACTGTCTGTTAGCTGGAAGCTCAGCTAAAGCTGTTAATTGAGGACTGTATTCTCCTCCATGAGGTCTTTCCATGTGACTAGGCTGGGCTTTTCACAGCATCACGATCTCACAGTAGCTGAACTTTGTGCATGTGGTGCACTGCCCCCAAAATGCAAAAGCGATGTTGCCAAGCTCAAGCCC
>NW_028050447.1:0-408 GCF_054177405.1 Leptonychotes weddellii
CTTTATTTTCTGGGAGTTTATAATATCTGACTCAAATGTTATCTTTCATTTTTTTAGCTTTTGTTGGCCTTTCACATTTTATTAATCTTGTCAGTAGTGCCTCAAGTCAAAGAAAATTGCTGACTCTTACATATGTCTATAAGCAATTGGAAATGGGGTAGCAAATACTGGGTATGTTCACTTTTATTTTATTTTATTTTATTTTATTTTTTTTAATTTTTTTTTTTTTTATTCTTATGTTAATCCCCATACATTACATCATTAGTTCTAGATGAAGTGTTCCATGATTCATTGTTCGTGCACAACACCCAGTGCTCCCTACAGAACGTGCCCTCCTCAATACCCACCACCAGGCCAACCCATCCTCCCACCCCCCTCCCCTCTAGAACCCTCAGTTTGTTTTTCAGA
>NW_028050448.1:0-408 GCF_054177405.1 Leptonychotes weddellii
AAAATATTCAGATTTCAAGGTTCAAAGACTAAGACCATTGGAGAGAATAAATGAATTCTTCAGGGTAACAGAGAATAATACTTCAGTGGGCATAAAGTCCTATGGTTTCTTTAACCACAATATTAACTCCTTTGTGAAGCTTCCCTTAATTACTTCAGTCCAGAGTCAACTTTCCTGTAGGACATATTTTATTTTATTTTATTTATTTATTTTTTTTAAAGATTTTATTTATTTATTTATTTGAAAGAGAGAGTGAGAGAGAGAGAGAGCACAAGAGGGGGGAGCGGGAGAGGGAGAAGCAGGCTCCCTGCCGAGCAGGGACCCCGATGCGGGACTCGATCCAGGGACTCCAGGATCATGACCTGAGCCGAAGGCAGTCGCTTAACCAACTGAGCCACCCAGGCGCCC
>NW_028050449.1:0-408 GCF_054177405.1 Leptonychotes weddellii
CTTTTCCACTCAGGCCATTTTTAATATTATTTTTTCAGGTCAACTTACAATTCTATACAAGTCTCCCAAGATGAGATTTCAAATATATGTATACACACTCCATATATTCAATTCAGTTTAATCAACTTCAGTCCACTCCTTGCTTCCATGTTAAGACTGTGGCTAAGAATTCATTAAACATACCCGTGGGACACTGCTAATGCTGATGCACGTTCCTCTGTATTCATCTTATCCTACTTCCTGGCAAGCTTAGCAGCCAAAATGTTTTAGATGCTGTAAGGGCAGAATTGTAATCCTACGTTCTAGGCACCTGGACTACTTACAAACCACTCCATAACAACAAAGCCGCTCTCGCTTGTACTTTCTCTTTCCAGGGTTACTCCTATCTCCTCTCAGCATTCTCAAGTA
>NW_028050450.1:0-408 GCF_054177405.1 Leptonychotes weddellii
GCCGTGGCCCTCCGCTCTAACAGCAGCTGTGATGGAGCTCATTTCACAGTCAGCTTGGACCCTGCTTCCAGCTGACCTCGAAAGATCTGGGTTTTCCACTTTTCCCAGTGTACTGCTACCCAAGTAAAAGACTGTAGATCCCTTTGGACGAGGCCTGGGGCATCCTACTGTACACGCTTGTCTTGGTGCTGCAAGAGCCCTCCTCACTGGGACATCCCCTCCCTTTGGTGGATTCTGGATGTGAAACCTGGCCCAGCTCTAGCAACTGGGCAGTTAATTGTGATTTTCCACTGGGCACGCATTCATTCTTTTTTTTTTTTTTATTAACATAATGTATTATTTGTTTCAGGGGTACAGGTCTGTGATTCAACAGTCTTACACAATTCACAGCGCTCACCATAGCACATA
>NW_028050451.1:0-408 GCF_054177405.1 Leptonychotes weddellii
AGTTAAGTGTCTGCCTTCGGCTCAGGTCATGATTCCAGGATTCTGGGATCGAGTCCCACATCGGACTCCTTGCTCAGTGGAGAGTCTGCTTCTTCCTCTCCCTCTGCCCCTCCCCCTGCTTATATTCTCTCTCTGTCAAATAAATAAAATCTTTTAAAAAATTTTAAAAAAAG
Organism: Leptonychotes weddellii; assembly: GCF_054177405.1. Taxonomy (NCBI): domain Eukaryota; kingdom Metazoa; phylum Chordata; class Mammalia; order Carnivora; family Phocidae; genus Leptonychotes; species Leptonychotes weddellii. The sequence goes on from NW_028050451.1 coordinate 174, forward strand.
AAACAGACTGAGCCTCCTTGATTTTATTTTATTTTATTTTTTTTTTAAGATTTTTTATTTTATTTATTTGAGAGAGAGAATGAGAGAGAGAGAGAGCACATGAGAGGGGGGAGGGTCAGAGGGAGAAGCAGACCCCCTGCTGAGCAAGGAGCCCGATATGGGACTCGATCCCGGGACTCCAGGATCATGACCTGAGCCGAAGGCAGTCGCTTAACCAACTGAGCCACCCAGGCGC
>NW_028050452.1:0-408 GCF_054177405.1 Leptonychotes weddellii
GCCGTGGCCCTCCGCTCTAACAGCAGCTGTGATGGAGCTCATTTCACAGTCAGCTTGGACCCTGCTTCCAGCTGACCTCGAAAGATCTGGGTTTTCCACTTTTCCCAGTGTACTGCTACCCAAGTAAAAGACTGTAGATCCCTTTGGACGAGGCCTGGGGCATCCTACTGTACACGCTTGTCTTGGTGCTGCAAGAGCCTTCCTCACTGGGACATCCCCTCCCTTTGGTGGATTCTGGATGTGAAATCTGGCCCAGCTCTAGCAACTGGGCAGTTAATTGTGATTTTCCACTGGGCACGCATTCATTCTTTTTTTTTTTTTTATTAACATAATGTATTATTTGTTTCAGGGGTACAGGTCTGTGATTCAACAGTCTTACACAATTCACAGCGCTCACCATAGCACATA
>NW_028050453.1:0-9028 GCF_054177405.1 Leptonychotes weddellii
AAGGCAATGTATTAAAGATGTTATATATTATATCAATTTGAGTCTCTGCAGGAAGGACATGACACATTCAAACAGGATAATTAAGGAGAGATTAATAAAGAAGTTGTTTAGATGAGGACATGTTTAAGAAACCAATCAAAGATGGTGGAGTACCCTGAGACTATTAATCTCTGAGAGCTGTTAGCACCCCTAGGCCTGAAGGGGCTTAAAATGTGGATGATGCTAGCTACAACTAGCTAACAGGGAAGGCCATGTGAGAAGAGCTATGGAATTCATTGGATGAATGCGATTGCTGGCCAAACTGTTATCTGGCAGTAAGGAAGCTGGGGAAAAATATTCCAAACACATGCTCCTCCTGTCCTGCAATCTACTGCCTGTTCCTTCTGAATCAACTGGAAGCCAGATGGCAAGAGAGCTGTTCATGCAGCTCTGTGTCTTAGAACACAGAGCAGAGTTTATGTCAAAATGTATAGACTGGGTCTAAAAGGGCAAATGAATATCAGCAAGCATGTTAGGTTGAGGTATGTGAAATTGCCAACATTTGACCATCTTTAACCTATAACAACAACAATGTATATACTATTATAACATTTAAACTATTCAACAAACTTGCAAGTTTTAATTATGATCCTTACTTTATAGTGACAATTCTAAGGCTCAGAGAAGTGGAGATTGAGATAAGGAGAAAATTCCAAAGAAGAAATTCTCAACATTATCTAAAAATAGACTTTGCTGCCACCTAACTTATTTTGTTTATAAGGAATAGGAGCTTCAGAGCTCTTTTCCAAATATTATCTTCCTTAAAACTCATTTAAAAAAGGAAAATGGTATGGATATTCCCCAAAAATTAACCCTAGAATTACCATATAATCCAGCAACTCTACTTCTAGATATATATTCAAGAAAGTGAAATCAGGGATTCAAATAGATATTTGTATACCCATGTTCTCAGCAGAATTACACATAGTAGCCAAAAGGTGGAGACAATCTAAGTGTCCATGAATAGATGAATGGATAAACAAAATGTGGCATGTAAATATACAAGAGAATATTATTCAGTCTTAGGAAGGAAATTTTGACATAAGCTACCACATGGGTGAATCTTGAAGGCATTAAACTAAGCAAAACAAGCTTGTCACTAAAGGACAGATGCTGTCTGGTGCCTTTTACATGAGGTTCCTGAAGCAGTCAAATTTATAGAAACAGAGAGTGGAATGGTGGTTTCTAGGGGCTGGAATAAGGCACAATTGGGAGTTAGCATTTAATGGGTATGGAGTTTTGGCTGGGGAAGATGAAAAAGTTCTGGAGATAGATGGTGTTGATGGTTGCATACCATTGTGAATGTACTTAAAGCTGCAGATCTGTACAGATAAATATGGTCAGAATGGTAAATTTTATGTATATTTTATCACAATAAAAAAGTACTAAAAAATTCACAAAAGTGTAGTCAAATTGATAAAACAGTTATTGTTAATATTGTTAATAACTTCTAAATATATGGACATGCCAAAACACAGAAGTAAAATATCTTGCACAATATTATACTACAGTTAATGAGTATAGAGACTAAGCTTCAACCCCATCCATGTCTTCTGATTGAAAATCTAGTTTCTCTTCTAGAAATACAAAACATTTTACAAATCCACCCTAGGGCCCAGAATAACCCCCAGGTTTATCGTTTCTAAGATTACTGAATAAGGCAACTAATGGTTTAGTGAAGGAAATAAAATCATTTCCATGAATAAGTAATGTGTTTGTCAAGAACTTGCCAATTGGTAAAATCCATAATTCTCAAAGTTAACTATTAAGGATCTGATGCATAGTATTTGATTCTCATTAAACTTTGTTGTTAATTTTATGGTATGATCTTGAGTGTTTTTTCTCCATGTTGTTGAGATCTACAATTCTCGATGCCTCTTTCATCATTGCCCAGAGTACAGAAACAGAGGGACTGCTTTTGTGTTTTTGTGGCTTTTTAATTTTATTTTCTGTTTAAAAGAGTAGATGAAGTTTGAAAAATATCTATGTTTTTGTGGGGGGTGTGGTGGGTGGGTATATGTGGAGACAGTGAGAACAGAAGGGTCAGTTTTGGTCAGAGTTGTCTTACAACCCAGCTTTACACTGCTCTTGGCTCGAGAAATGCTGACAAACATTCACAGCAAGAAGGGAAAAATAAGAAAACATTTTATGTTCATCTTCAGTTATGAAGGAATATCATTTCTAAGTTTAACTGTAGATTTATGTGTTGTTAATCAAAACTGGAGCTAGGAGGTGTTGGTTGGGTTACTGAGTGAGTCCCTATCATTCAAATACCTGTGTGGAAAACCTCAAGCTTTTATTTGACGCAGGACACAACACAACACAGGTGAAGGCAAGATGCCCTAATTGAAATAAAAAACTGTCCTTGTTAGGGATCAAGTTTATACATCTATTGCCAAAATTACTAAATATTTTTCCTAAATGCAGCCATTGACTTTTGTGTGAACTCTAACCTGATACTGTTCACTTAATTAGGCAAAATAGCAAAAAAAAAAAAAAAATGAAAACAAATCAAACCAGTTAGCAATATGGACACCATTGGGAGAGGCTATCAATTAAGACTATAGGCTTAGGGCGCCTGGGTGGCTCAGTCGGTTAAGCGACTGCCTTCGGCTCAGGTCATGATCCTGGAGTCCCGGGATCGAGTCCCGTATCGGGCTCCCTGCTTGGCAGGGAGTCTGCTTCTCCCTCTGACCCTCCTCCCTCTCATGCTCTCTGTCTCTCATTCTCTCTCTTGCAAATAAATAAAATCTTAAAAAAAAAAAAAGAAGACAGGAACTTAATTTAAAAAAAAAAAAAAAGACTATAGGCCTACCAACTTTAAGTGATATATTTAGTGTCCTTTTAGGACCCCAGCCTCAGTTCCTTAAGGCTTATAGGGTGGACTAGGACCTAGAGATCAAGCAGATCCAAGGATTAAGTAGGACCGAATCCTGACATCATTCAAAATCAGGATATTGATGTTGATACCCATGGTTGCTCTTAAGGTAAGGGACTTGGTTATTTTCTCCTTTTAGGTCCAGTTCAAAATAGACACTCAATAAATGTTTGACAGGAAGGAAGAGAAGAAATCAGAACTTAACCTTAAAGCTGAGAGGTTTATCAGTGTGAGAAAGGAAAATCTATGCACATCAAGATAATGCAGAACAATAAACAGATAAAGCAAATAGGCTGGTGGCATGTGTAGAGATTTAGAACAAATATTGGGGAAATTAAGGTTCAGGGACAAAATCTAGACATTAGTATTCAGGAGGCTAAGGTACCAACTTTATCATCATAACTGGGGAACATGGCATGAAACCAGTTATTGGGAAATTTGACACCAAGGTCAGAAAGACTCTATAGTAAGACTGACTTTGAGGTTGAGCTAGTGAGTTACTGCCACATTTAAGCAATCCATATATGTCCCTCATTTGGGGTGAAGATTAGTCCAGAGTCCGTAGAAGCTGGCTCTCTTGGCAGGTTTTCATTAAGCATATTGAGGTTATTACTGTAGAAGTGAGGAGCTGAATGGAAATTACAAAGGCCAGAGAGGGAAAGGAGCCCATTCCCTGGTGATCTAAGCAGGTTGCAGTTTGGTTTGTGATTTTTCAATTTCCAGAGTGAGCTCTGCCTTTTCTCATTGCTTCAGACTTCAGCTGCAATGGGGGAGGGAGTGTTCAGTTTTAGGGAGCCATGTTTGGAGACTCAGGAGCATATTTGTCTAGGAAAAGAAGAAAGAATATTTTTCAATATTACTTTTAAAAATTTGAAACTTCTGAGAGGATCATAGGGGAAGGGAGGGAAAAATGAAACAAGACTAAATCATAGAGGGAGACAAACCATAAGAGACTCTTAATCTCAGGAAACAAACTGAGGGTTGCTGGAGTGGAGGGGGGTGGGAGGGATGGGGTGGCTGGGTGATGGATATTGGGGAGGGTATGTGCTATGGTGAGCACTGTGAATTGTGTAAGACTTATGAATCACAGACCTGTACCCCTGAAACAAATAATACATTATATATTAATAAAAAAATCTGAAATGTCTGGATGCCTATTTCCTTGAGTCACTCTTAATTTTCCCCGGCTTCTCTGAAGTGTGTACTTAGTTCTACCCCCACTGCCTAGTCTCACATATTCCAGCTTGGATTTTCATGTTTCAACAATTAACATAAGCCACTGAACTTGTGGGTATTTATCCAGGATCTGGTGTGTGAACATTTGGAGGTTTGCTCACAACTCCCTTTCACTGAAATCTTCTTTCCTGGGCACTGAATTGGGCTGAGCACACAAAGTACAAATTGGCTCTTAGGACAGAGATGCCAGGCTGAGCCTGATAAAAGATTTACTGCAGAGTGCTTAGAATCACTGAGCTTTGTTATGGAATTATTGTAGCCTTTTCCACCAGGATGCAATGATTTATAACCTACCAGTAGACAAGAGTGTTTAACTCTGTTCCCCTTAATTGATTGAACAATTTACTTTCTGCTTTGTGCTCACACCTGCTCTTGATCAAAGCTGGTTCATATTCTGCTCTTGGCTATTGCATGATGCTGTATTAATGGTTTATTGGTTCCACTGTGCCTATAACACAGCAGAGTTTATGATGTTTAATAAAATGACATGTCTAAATAGTCCCTTGGCTTTGTATTGTCTTTGTATCAAATTAATATCATGATGTGGGTTTTCCTTGTACTTCAGAATTGCAGATTTCTGCAAAAATCTGCCACACAACACTTTAAATATTTGAACAGTACTCTCACAATAAATGAAAGGGGGAGAAAGTAGTTTCTTGCTAATTGGTGTTCTTTGCCATTTACTTCTGCCACTTAGGAGACTCTAGTAGTAGTCTCTTGGGAGGGAAGACAATTTTATACATGTTCTATATCTCCTTCTCCTTGAAATCAGGTATTTTTAGGAGAGAATGAAGGGTGCTTTACCCCGAGGAGTGCACAGGGGAAGGTGAAGACTTTTTTTGAAACAAAAGATGTCAATACACTGATGAGAGCACACAGCAAAATAAAAGTCCCACGGTAGCTGAGTTAGTATGGTCTATTTCTATAAGGAAACTTTGGTGACTTGGAATATCTTCTCTGAAGCTTATAAGAGGTCACGTGGGAGGTAGGAAAATCTCCACCTACTGGAGTGATAAGGATCACTTATAGAGTGATACCATTTATCACTATGCCATTCTGCCTCCAGTAATAGTAAACATTTATTGATATCTTTCTAGATCTCTTGATATCTGATACCATGTACTGCATGAAGAATTAAGAGCGAGATTTCTGGAGTCAGGCTACTTGGACAAAATTCCAACTCCACAAATCCAAGGCATGCTAGGCCTCAGATTCCTCTGTGAATTGGGTAAAATAATATCTAATCTTGGTTGTTGAGGTTTAAATGAGCCAAAGTTAGTAAAGTTGTTAACATGATACTTGTCATTTAATAAACACTCTACAAATGTTAGAAGTTATGATTATAACAAGGTTAAGTCGTAGATATTTCAACACTGCCATATACGTGAAAGGCAAACTAGCTGGTACAGAGAAGGAAGGAAGATGGAGGAGATGAGTATATAGTAGTGGAAGTTTCCTTGGTGGTGACTGATTAGGTCAGATTAATTGTTCAGTACAATTGTTCAGATAAATTATTTAATTTAATATAATGCCTTGCTTTTAGTAAATGCTCAACAAATGGTAGTAATTGCCATGAAAATTACTTCTTAATTTTTGCTATATTACATTCTTTGTCCTTGGTTTATATGAGGTCAGTCAGCTAGGTTATGTGATCAAAAATTGCATTCCTAACCTCAGCAAAATGCTCTGGACTTGTGTGCTCGAGGGAGAAAGCAAGACTAGGTCATCACCAGTGGAAAAACAAATCATGCAAAACACAGACTCTGCTAATGAAAATTATGTTCATCTACAAAGAACTTCATGATTTTTAATTGTAAGAATATAATGTCAAAACAAACAAACCAAAAATAAAAGTGGATAATGTCAAGCACATGCTTTTGCTCCTTCCTGGAGTGTTCTTATTCTGGCTCTCCAAATGACTGGCTCTTATTTATCCTCAGTTTGAATATCACTTCATCAAAATGGTCTTATCTGACTTTCTTTTCAAAGTACTTCCCCCTTTCAGGGCCTCCACTAGTCTGTATGGTGTCTTTGGGCAAATTGGAAAAACAAAAACAAAAACAGTACTTCCTCAAGACCCTTTACTTAGTCAAAAAATGATCTTAGTATACCAATTTATTTGAACAACACACTTTACTGCCACCTGCCAGAAATTTTTTTCAATAAATATACAAATCTTCAGTGTCCATGCCATGAATAGCGCCTCCTAGGGTTGTGTGTGTGAAACACGCATGACTGTATGCAGCACTCCATAACCCTTTATCCTTTATAAAAGCATCCAGTTTGTTTCATCCACAGTATTGATCACATGCTGAAAATATTTGTTGTTTATTTGTGTCTTATTCCTCCACTAGTTTAGATGCTCCAGGAAGGCAGGAACCACATCTACCTTACTTATTAAATGCTATATATCATCAATACACAAAACAGTGCACATTTCATTATAGGTGCTCAAATAATATTTGTTGAATAAATGATTAAATAAATGCTTATATCTGTTTAATCTACTAGTCCAACTTCTCTATTCATATAGCTGAATGCAGTACATGGTGAGAAATCTGATTTAAACCTCATTGGCTGTAGAAGTACATAGCATAGTGTCCTGAATGTAGTAGCAAATTAATACCAATGCATTGACTGAAATTGAAAAGTTTGCTCAGAATCTGCAAGGGTTATGAGCATATAATCATAAAAAATGGATCTTGTCATTATAAAATCAACATCTCTTCTGAATGATCATAACAAGAACTTAATTCTTTTTGGTTTTCAAGGTAAAAATGGGGATACTGGAAGTAAATATAAGGCGAGTTTTGAAACCTTGCTTTGATGGGACCATGGTTTTGGAAGTTAAGAGTCACAAGTATTTTGAACCCACCCTCTGGCCATAGATAAACTTTCTCACCATTTTGGGTCTCAGTTTACACATTTATAAAGTTTTTGGATGAGAATTCTCAGGTATTTTATGTATCAGTTATAATGTCTCCTCTTTCATTTCTAATTGTATTTGTTTGAGCTCTCTTGCTCTTTTTTATGTTAAGCCTAGCAAAAAGTTTGTCTGTTTTTCTTATCTTTTCAAAAAACCAGCTGTTAGTTTCATTGATTGTTCCTATTGTCCTTTTAGTCTCTATTTCATTTATTTCTGCTTGGTTATTTGTTTTTCCCTTCCTTCATCTAATTTTGGGCTTAGTTTGTTCTTCTTTTTCTAATTCCCAGATGTGTAAAATTAGGTTATTTATTTGAGATCTTTCATGGATTTTTTTTTTTAATGTAGTCATTTGTCACTTTGAACTTCCCTCTTAGAACTGATTTTACTGCATTCCAGAAGTTTGGTACATTGTGTTTACATTTTTGTTTCTTTCAAGATTTTAAAAAAATTTTCACTTTTGGTTTCTTTTTTGATTCATTGGTTGTTCAGAGTGTGTTGTTTAATTTCACAGATTTGGGAATTTTCCATTTTCCTTTTGTTAATGATTTCTACATCATGTCATTTTGGTTGGAAAGGATACCTAATGTGATTTCAATCTAATTAGATTCTAAGACTTGCCTAACCTATGATCTAAACAGGAGATTGTTCCATGTGCACTTGAGAAGAATGTGTACTCTGCTGCTGTTGGATGGAATGTTCCACATATGTCTGTTAGATACATTTTGTCTAAAGTATAATTCAAGTCCAAGCTTTTCTTATAGATGTTCTATCCATTATTGAAATTGGGGTATTGAATTCCCTTGTTCTTACTATTTGTGAGTCTGTTTCTCCTTCAGATCTGCTACTATTTGTTTAATATATTTAGGTGCTCTAATGTTGGCATATATAAATATATATAAATCAGTTTTATTTCTAATATAAACAAATATATTTATGACTGTTTTATCCTCTTGATGAGTACACCCCTTTGTCATTATATAATGATCTTCTTTGTCTCTTTTACAGCTTTTCAGTTTAAGTTTATTTTGTCTGATATAAGTAGAAGTACCCCCTGGTTTCTTTTGGTTTGCACTTATATGCAATATCTTTTTCCATTCCTTCCTTTTGAGCCTATGTGTGACCCTAAATCTAAGGTGAATCTCTTGTAGGCAGCATGTAGTTGAATCTTCTTTTTGTTCATTCAGCCACAGTATGCCTTTTGATTGGAGAATTTAATCTATTTCCATTTAGAGTAATTATTGATAAGTAAGGACTTACTAACACCATCTTATTCATTGTCTTCTGGCTGTTTTGTTTCATATTTTCTCTTTTGTGCCTTCCTCTGTGGATTGATGATTTTCCATAGTGGCATGATTAGATGCCTTTCTCTTTATCTTTTGTGTATCTACTATAGGTTTTGCTTTGTGGTTACCATGAGGTTTACATAAAACATCTTATAGACATATCAGTCTATTTTATGATGATAACCACTTTAATTGAATTCAAAAACTCTGCCGTTTTATGTTTTTGATGTCACAATTTACCTTCTTTTATATTGTGTATCCACTGACAAATTATTGTAGCTATAGTTATTTTTAAATACTTTTGTCCTTCAATCTTTTTTTTTTTTCTTAAGATTTTATTTATTTATTTGACAGAGACAGAGACAGCGAGAGCAGGAACACAAGCAGGGGGAGTGGGAGAGGGAGAAGCAGGCTTCCCGCTGAGCCGGGAGCCCGATGTGGGACTCGATCCCAGGACCCTGGGATTATGACCTGAGCCGAAGGCAGTTGCTTAATCAACTGAGCCACCCAGGCGCCCCCTTTTGTCCTTCAATCTTTGCACTAGAGTTAAGTGGGTTAACATGCTACCATGTTACAGTATTAGAGTATTCTGAATTTGACTATATACTTAACTTTCAGTGAGTCATATATTTTCATATGCTTTCATATTAATAATTAGTGTTCTTT
>NW_028050454.1:0-408 GCF_054177405.1 Leptonychotes weddellii
CTACCTCATTTCCAGACAGAGAAATTGTGTCCTGGGCGTCAGACTCCTAGTCCAAGGTTCTAGATACTATATTGAATTCCTTCAACTCAGAGTGAATGTTACATGCCCAAAGCACAAGACGCATGCTGAACTGGACATGGGTACAGTGAAGCTTTCCTACAGCCAAAGGAATGACCTAGTCAGTCTGTATCTGTTTTCTTTTTTTTTTTTTTTTTTTTTTTTTTTAAAGATTTTATTTATTTATTTGAGACAGAGAGAATGAGAGACAGAGAGCATGAGAGGGAGGAGGGTCAGAGGGAGAAGCAGACTCCCTGCTGAGCAGGGAGCCCGATGCGGGACTCAATCCCGGGACTCCAGGATCATGACCTGAGCCGAAGGCAGTCGCTTAACCAACTGAGCCACTCAGGC
>NW_028050455.1:0-408 GCF_054177405.1 Leptonychotes weddellii
CTTTATTTTCTGGGAGTTTATAATATCTGACTCAAATGTTATCTTTCATTTTTTTAGCTTTTGTTGGCCTTTCACATTTTATTAATCTTGTCAGTAGTGCCTCAAGTCAAAGAAAATTGCTGACTCTTACATATGTCTATAAGCAATTGGAAATGGGGTAGCAAATACTGGGTATGTTCACTTTTATTTTATTTTATTTATTTATTTATTTTTTTAAATTTTTTTTTTTTATTCTTATGTTAATCCCCATACATTACATCATTAGTTCTAGATGAAGTGTTCCATGATTCATTGTTCGTGCACAACACCCAGTGCTCCCTACAGAACGTGCCCTCCTCAATACCCACCACCAGGCCAACCCATCCTCCCACCCCCCTCCCCTCTAGAACCCTCAGTTTGTTTTTCAGA
>NW_028050456.1:0-408 GCF_054177405.1 Leptonychotes weddellii
GGGAGGCCTGCTTCTCCCTCCCCCACTCCCCCTGCTTGTGTTCCTTCTCTCACTGTGTCTCTCTCTGTCAAAAAACAAATAAAATCTTTAAAAAAAAAAAAAAAAGAGGTGATTTCATGCTTAGATTGGGATTCAAGTATGCTATCCCATATAATCTGACTGGAAAGTGTATAAAATGTGACGTTACCCCCAGGAATTCTCATTGCTGAGTGAGCCACTGGTTAAAACACATAAAATTGAAACTAGTAAATGAGTAAGTTAAAGGATTTTTGCACAAACACAGATATTAACTTACCATTGACAAAAATGGAAAAGTAGAAAATTACACACAAGTAATCATTTTCCAAACACTACAGTATGAAATACAAAACTGCTGAATTCCACCTATGTATGGCATCCCTTTCCCCC
>NW_028050457.1:0-408 GCF_054177405.1 Leptonychotes weddellii
CTCAGGGGCGTGGCTACGGGTGCAGGGGCGTGGTTACCAGGTGCAGTGAGGCGCCTCAGGGGCGTGGCTACGGGTGCAGGGGCGTGGCTATTGGCTGCAGGGGCGTGGTTACTGGTTGCAGTGCAGAACCTCAGGGGCGTGGCTATGGGTGCAGGGGCGTGTCTACTGGGTGCAGTGAGGAACCTCAGGGGCGTCTCTACACGGTGCAATGGGGCACCTCAGGGGCGTGGCTACTGGGGTACAGAGGGAAACTGCAGGGGCATGGCTGTGGATGCAGGGGCGTGGCTACTGGGTGCAGAGGGGAACCGCAGGGGCGTGGCTACTGGGTGCAAAGGGGAACCGCAGGGGCATGGCTATGGATCCGGGGGCGTGACTACTGGGTGCAGTGAGGCACCTCAGGGGCGTGGC
>NW_028050458.1:0-408 GCF_054177405.1 Leptonychotes weddellii
AATCTTCCAGAGGTAACTTGTGGTTTCCTATAGATCCCCATTCCTATAACCCTGGCTCTTTAGAACAATGGCTCTAAGTCTCACCATCCTTGTGGTTAAAACATGAAGTTTGGGGTGAGAGGTGGAAGGAGTGAGCTTGGTGGTAGGCAGAATTAGGGTCCTCCAAGGCCAGCCACATCCCAATCCCTGGCACCTGTGGATATGCTAGGTTATACAGCCAAAGGGTTGCATGTGGAATTAAGGTTGCTGATCAGTTGACCTTGAGATGAGAGATGACGTTGGTTTGTCTAGATGGGCCCGGTGAAATCATATGGTCCTTATAGGTGGAAAGGGGAGGCAGAAGAGAAAGAACTAGAGAGAAGGCATGAGAGAAGGACTCCACTGATGTGTCGCTGGCTGTGAGGATGG
>NW_028050459.1:0-408 GCF_054177405.1 Leptonychotes weddellii
GATGTGGCGGTATATCTCACGAGGTATAGCGGGATAGCTCACGATATTTGTTGGGATACCTCCCCAGGTTTTGCGGTTTACTCCCCAGGTTTCGTGGGAAATCTCCCCCCCTTTTGGTCAGAAATCTCACCAGGTATGGCGGTAAATGGCACCATGTTTGACTGGAAATCTCGCCACATTTACTGGAATTCTCATCTGACTTGGCTGATTATCTCACGAGGTTTGGCGGGAAATATCACGAGTTTTGGCGGAAAATCTCACCAGGTTTGGTAGGAAATATCCCGAGGTTTTGCGAGGAATCCCACAAGGTTTGGCAGGAAATTTCACCACAGTTGCTGGGAATTCTCACCTTATTTGGAGGGATATCTCACGAGGTGTGGCGGGAAAGCGCACGAGGTTTGGTGGAAA
>NW_028050460.1:0-408 GCF_054177405.1 Leptonychotes weddellii
GCGCCTGGGTGGCTCAGTTGGTTAAGCGACTGCCTTCGGCTCAGGTCATGATCCTGGAGTCCCTGGATCGAGTCCCGCATCGGGCTCCCTGCTCAGCAGGGAGTCTGCTTCTCCCTCTGACCCTCCCCCCTCTCATGTGCTCTCTCTCATTCTCTCTCTCTCAAATAAATAAATAAAATCTTTAAAAAAAAAAAAAAAAAAAAAAAAAAAACATTGGCCATAGCAACATTTTTCTAGATAGACATCTCCTGAGGCAAGGGAAACAAAAGTAAAAATAAACTATTAGTACTACAGGAAAATAAAAAGCTTGTGCACAGTGAAAGAAACAATCAACAAAACATAAAGGCAACCTACTGAATGGGAGAAGATATTTGTAAATGACATATCCAATAAGGGGCTAATATCCAA
>NW_028050461.1:0-408 GCF_054177405.1 Leptonychotes weddellii
GCCCCTCGCTCTGGGTGCCAGAGGCTGGCCGGTCAAGCTGTTAATCAGGTTCTCAGAGTGTGTGCTGACCATCACAGCAGGGCGGTCATGGTGGTTCGCGCTATCAGACTCTCCAAATTCCCTGATGCATTTGGAATAATATCAGAGTTAAGAAAATACACGCGCGTGCACACACACACACACACACCCTGCACTTCAATTCCAGCAATGTCCTCATAAGTTATACAGTGACTGTTGTGATTGAAAATTCATTTTCTCACTTTATGTAGCAAGAGGAGGAATTTCAGGATCCCAGGCATGAAATGGGAAATAATGTTATAAACACGGAACTACTTCCTATCCTGGTGGATCTCTAAGACCTGGTAACAAATCAGATGAATTCTTGTTTTATTGGGAAGCAAACTGATA
>NW_028050462.1:0-408 GCF_054177405.1 Leptonychotes weddellii
GACATCTTGGCTCTTTCCACAGTTTGGCTATTGTGGACATTGCTGCTATAAACATCAGGGTGCATGTACCCCTTTGGATCCCTACATTTGTATCTTTGGGGTAAATACCCAGTAGTGCAATTGCTGGATCGTACAGTAGCTCTATTTTCAACTTTTTGAAGAACCTCCATAGTGTTTTCCAGAGTGGCTGCACCAGCTTGCATTCCCATCAACAGTGTAGGAGGGTTCCCCTTGAAACTGAGAATTTTTTAAATGCTTATTTACGGATACATTTGAAGAGAACACAGAATGCGTTGCATGTTAATAACCTGTTGGCATTATTAAGCTAGTCTTTCCTTGAAGAGCCCTGATGGGTGTCCTCAAGTAAAGCGTCAATGGATTCCAGAACAGGAAGGCGCTAATGAAGGA
>NW_028050463.1:0-408 GCF_054177405.1 Leptonychotes weddellii
GATTGTGATGCCTCCCGCTTTGTTCTATTTTTTTTTAATTTTATTTTTTTTAAAGATTTTATTTATTTATCTGTCAGAGAGAGAGAGAAAGAGAGAGCACACAAGTAGAGGGAGAAGCAGGTTCCTGCTGAGTAAGGAGCCCAATGTGGGACTCGATCCCAGGACTCTGGGATCATGACCTGAGCGGAAGATAGATGCTTAACCAGTTGAGCCACCCAGGCGTCCCCAGCTCTGTTCTTCTTTCTCAAGATTGCTTTGGCTATTCAGGGTCCTCTGTGGTTCCATACAAATTTTACTATTATTGGTTCTAGTTCTGCGGAAAATGCTGTTGATATTTTGATAAGGATTACATTTAATCTGTACATTGCTTTGGGCTGCATGGACATTTTTTAGTAAACTCTAGGCCCA
>NW_028050464.1:0-9025 GCF_054177405.1 Leptonychotes weddellii
GGCCCTAGGATTTTAGGAATGCAAATGAGCATTGACTTCAACCTCAAGTCACCAGCTGCATTAGCCCCTAAGGAGAGAGCCAACCTGTCCTTTGAAGCTTTGAAGCCAGGCATTGACTTCTCCTCTCTAGCTATGGAAGTCCTAGATGGCATCTTTTTCCAATAGAAGGCTGTTTCATCTACAGTGAAAACCTGTTGTTCAACTTAATCACTTTCATGAATTATCTTAGTTAGATCTTCTGGATAGTTTGCTGAAGCTTCTATGTCAGCTGCTTCCTTGCACTTGATGTTATGGAGATGGCTTCTTGCCTTAAACCTCATGAACCAAACTCTGCTAGCTTTAGACTTTTCTTGTGCAGCTTCCTCACCTCTGTCAGTCTCCACAGAATTGAAGTGAGTTAGGGCCTTGGTCCAGAATAGGCTTTGGCTTAGGGGAATGTTGTGGCCTGTCTGATCTTCTATCCAGACCACTAATACTTTCTCCATATCAGCAATAAAGCTTTTTCACATTCTTATCATTTGTGTTTTCACTAGAATAGCACTTTTAATTTCCTTCAAGAATTTTTCCTTTGCATCCCAACCTGGCTAACTGTTTGGGGAAAGAAACCTTTCAGCTTACTTCAGCTTTTTGACATGCCTTCCTCACTAAGCTTAGTCATTTCTAGCTTTTGATTTAAAGTGAGAGACATGACTTTTCCTTACACTTGAACATTTACAGGCCATTGTAGGGTTATTAATTGGTCTAATTTCAATGTTGTTCTGTCTCAGGGAATGAGGAGGCCAAAGGAGAGAGAGAGAGAGATGGGAGAACAGCCATTCACTGAAGCAGTCAGAACACCCAGGGTATTAAGTTTGCCATCTTGTATGGGTGCTATTCATGATGCCCCAGAACAATTACATGGGTAACATCAAAGATTGCTGATCACAGATCACCATAGCAAATATAATGATATGAAATAGTTTATAAAATACTGAAGGAATTACCAAAATGTGACAGAGGACAACAAAGTGAGCTTTTGGAAAAATAGTGCAGATCGAATTATTGAACGTAGAGTTGCTATAAACCTTCTTTTCAAAATTTTATTTAAATTCTAGTTAGGGGGCACCCGGGAGGCTCAGTCGTTAAGTGTCTGCCTTCAGCTCAGGTCGTGATCCCAGGACCCTGGGATCAAGTCCCGTATCGGGCTCCTTGCTCAGTGGGAACACTGCTTCTCCCTCTCCCACTCCCCCTGCTTGTGTTCCCTCTCTCACTGTCTCTCTCTGTCAAAAAAATAAATAAAAATATTTTTAAAAATAAATAAATAAATTCTAGTTAGTTAACATAACATATAGTGTAGTATTGGCTTCAGGAGTATAATTTAGTGATTCATCAGTTGCATATAACACCCAGGGCTCATCACAACAAGTGCCCTCCTTAATACCCATCACCCATTTAGCCCATCCCCTGCCCACCTCCCCTCCCCCTCAGTTTGTTCTCTAGAGTTAAGAGCCTCTTATGGTTTGCTTCTCACTCTTTTGTTTTTCCCTTCCTCTATGTTCATTTGTTTTGTTTCTTAAATTCCATATATGAGTGAAATCATATGGTATTTGTCTTTTTTTGATTGACTTATTTCATTTAGCATAATACACTCTAGCTCCATCCACACCATTGCAAATGGCAATATTTCATTCTTTTGATAGCTGGGTAATACTCCGTTTTATTTATATACCACATCTTCTTTATCCATTCATCATTCGATGGACATTTGGGCTCTTTCCATAATTTGACTATTGTTGATACTGTTGCTATAAATATCAGGCTGCTTATACCCTTTCAAATCTGCATTTTTGTATCCCTTGGGTAAAAACCTCGTAGTGAAATTGCTGGGTCATAGGGTATTCTATTTTTAACTTTTTGAGGAACCTCCTTACCATTTTCGAGAGTGGATGCACCAACACATTCCTACCAACAGTGTAAGAGGGTCCCCCTTTTTCCACATCCTCGTCAACATCTGTTGTTTCCTGTGTTGTTAATTTTAGCCATTATGATGGATGTGAGGTGGTATCTCAATATGGTTTTGATTTGTATTTCCCTGATAATGAGTGACGTTGCACATCTTTTCATGTGTCTGTTGACCATCTGGATGTCTTTGGAAAAATGCCTATTCATGTCTTCTGCTCATTTCTTAACTGGGTTATTTGTTTTTTGGGTGTTGAGTTTCATAAGTTCTTTATAGATTTTGGATACTAACCCTTTATCAGAAATGTCATTTGCAAATATCTTCTCCCATTCTGTAGGCTGCCTTTTAGTTTTTTGATTGTTTCCTTCACTGTGCAGAAGCTTTTTATCTTAATGTTAATATCTTAATAGTTCATTTTTCCTTTTGTTTCCCAGTTACAAACATTTGTTATAAAAAATGTAGTAATATTTGTAAAGCATAGCAAAATGAAGTATACGATAATAAAAAGATAAATAACCAAACTTAAAAATGAGCAAAGCATATAAATGGACATTTCTCTAATGTTATACAAATAGACAATAAACATATTAAAAGATGTTTACCATCATTAGCCAAATCAAAACCGTATTAGAAACTACTTTACACCCAGTAGGATAACTATAATTGGAAAGACAATAGCAAATGTTGGCAAGGATGTGAAGAAATTGGAACCTTTGTAGATTGCTCTTGGGAATGTAAAATGGTGTATCTACTTTGGAAAAAATTCTGGAAGTTCCTCAAAAGGCTAAATATAGAGTTGCCACATAACTCAGCAAAATTCATAGGTATACACCCAAGAGATTTGTAAATGAATGTTCATGGCAGCATTATTCGTAATAGCCAATGGAAGGAATCAATCCAAATGTCCATCAACTGATGAATGGATAAGTAAAATGTGGTAAATCCATTACAATGTAATATTACTTGGCCATAAAATGGAATAAAGTAGTGATACATGCTACAACTTGGATAAACCTTGAAAATATGCTAAGTGAAAGAAGCCAGTCATGAAGACCCATTTGTATGATTCCATTTATGTGAAATATCCTGAATACACAAATTTATAAAGATAAAAAGTAGATTCATGGTCGTCAAGGGGCAGGGGGGTTGGAGAAAATGACAGTGAATGCTAATGGGTACAGGGGGTTACTTGGGGGAGGAGTGATGAATACGTTCTAAAATCAATTGTGATAATGGCTGCACAACTCCATCAATATACTAAAAATGATTGAATTGTATACTTCAAAAAGGTAAAGAGAGGGCATATGAATTATATCTCAAAAAAGCTGTTTTAATAGACAGTCAAGCAGAGAAAGACAATTATCATATGGTTTCACTCATATGTGGAACATAAGGAATAGCACGGAAAACCATAGGGGAAGGGAGGGAAAACTGAATGAGAAGAAATCAGAGAGGGAGAGAAACCATAAGAGACTCTGGACTCTGGGAACCAAACTGAGGGTCACAGAAGGGAGGGGGCTGGGAGGATGGGGTGACCAGGAGATGGGTTTTAAGGAGGGCATGTGTTGTGATGAGCACTGGGTGTTATACGCAACTAATGAATCATTGAACACTACATCAAAAACTAATGATGGGGCGCCTGGGTGGCTCAGTTGGTTAAGCGACTGCCTTCGGCTCAGGTCATGATCCTGGAGTCCCGGGATCGAGTCCCGCATCGGGCTCCCTGCTCGGCGGGGGGTCTCCTTCTCCCTCTGACCCTCCTCCCTCTCATGCTCTCTGTCTCTCATTCTCTCTCTCTCAAATAAATAAATAAAATCTTTAAAAAAAAAAAAAAAAACTAATGATGTACTATATGGTGGCTAACTGAAGATAAAAAAAATAAAATAAAATAAAAGACAGTACAAACTGTGCCCTACCACACCTAACAAAATGTTAATTTAACAAGTCCCTGTGCCTATTCCCACAGTTTAAAAAAATATTGGCAATATATACTTTAGTCTTACTCATGATTGTTAATGCTTTTTTAAATTTGACTGGAAATATGACACACCTTCAGAAAATCTATGGCAGGAACCATACAAGAAAAACTCAAGTATGTCAAGAATATCAAGTATGATTTGGGATCCACCCCATTCCTTAAGAGTGATGGGTGTGGGCACACCCAAAAGGAAAGGTCAATGGTAAATACAAAGAGAAACATTTAGAACTATTCTCCTTGGTATCACTGGCCATGCGGTCTACGTGGACTTTCCTCCTGAGGGTGTGGTTATATGTTGAAAAGAAGAATTTCAATGCAATTGTTGGTGAACAACCTTGTCTATTTTATTAATTACTGTATTTCCTGGCATAACAAATGCTCCATAAATATCTGTTGAATGAATGGATGGATGTAAAGTTTATGTATTTTTTCTCAATTCTTCATTATGTTAGCATTTATGCTGAAATATGGGACACGGCCGTTTGAAAAATGGGCTTACGGCATGTTGTTAAGTTGCATGGTGATATTTTTCACCTTGCTCCTATCCACGATGGACATTTTAACTCAAAACAAGAGGTTATTTATTACTAAATACGTAGTGGGCATTATTCTCAATTTATAAACTCAAGTGTGTAAGGAACCACTTTAATGTTCTGTAAGTGAGCTGAAATCAATTGAAAGCCCACATTCTAGAGATGGGAAAGCACTGCACCAACTCAAGGTCTCCCCATAATCCCACAGGAGAGACAAGAGATTGCCAAGGGATGTTTGGCATCATGGTCCATCCATGCTGGGTCCTTCTTTTTTTTTTTTTAAGATTTTATTAATTTATTTGACAGAGAGAGAGAACATGCAAAAGAGCACAAGCAGCGGGAGCTGCAGAGGGAGAGGGACCCTGGGATCATGACCTGAGCCAAAGGCAGATGAAGGCAGATGCTTAACAGATGGAGCCACCCAGGCACCTCCATGCTGGGTCCTTCTGAGACACTCTCCTCACCTTTCTGGTAACTGATCCATGTAAGTCCTAACTGTCTCCTCACTCTGCCCTGATTATCACCTCACGTCTAAGTCATACCACCTTCAAGTGCCAGGAGATGTTCCCTCACCCAAGGACAGACACATCTATAGGGATCTCCATCAGGTCTTCCCAGACACAACAAGCAGACCTCCCTTTTATTCCCACTCCACTCTGAGAATTCTGAGATCCTTTATCAGGGCTTTCTTTGTAACCCTCCACAACCACCCCGACTAACTCCACCACCAGCTGCCCGGGGAGTAAGGAGCAGAATATAGAGTCCCTGAAAAAGGATCCACTTCTCCTCTGGTAATCCATCTTCCCAAGCTCAAGAAGTCCAACCTGGGGCCTGTCAATTAGTCTTATGCCAGAGTCCAGGTATTTGAAATTCAAAAACCAAAAGTTTAACTTGCTTATTATGTGTGTTCTGTTGTGTATTCCCTTTACTGGGAGAATAAAGGCAGAGTCGGTAAGGTAGAAATGGAAGGATAGAAGTAATCAAAAATACCGAGAGAAAAAAAAAACCACCCTACTGGTTCAAGTTCTATTGATTCCACAGTAGGATTTTTCAAAAGTAAGAGGTGTGAAGTGAAGTGAAGAAGTGAAGCTCCCACTTCAACACAGAGTAGAGTTTTTCAAGGTATGACTGCAGCCACAAACCCCCGAGCCCCATCGCACAGCCTGGGTTGTGTGAAAGATGAAATGAAACAGAGAAGAGCAGGGAAAATAGTCTATCTCAAAGTTTTAAGGTGAAATTATTTCAAGTTTTTGTTTTCATACTTTCTATCCCAAATCTTTCTCAGGATGTCAGTCTTTACCCAGACAGCTGGTTTCAGTTCTGGATATAAGGGAGGGTGTGACTCTGGTTTTCTCTTTGTGGGCCAGACTAGGTCTAGAGGAATACAGAAGTGCTCAGCATACATAAGATGCTCAGTAAAGGGTAAATAAACAGAAGCACACATTCCACTCACTTCACTGTCTACAGTGCTCTCATCAAAACCTGGTGAATTAGAACCAAAACACTAACGTACCAAGGCGAGTAGCTAACACTCCTTTCTAAACATGTGGTTTTAGAACAGGACCACTTAACAAGGTTGGAACTACTAGCAGTAAAATCCTAGAGAAAATATAGAACTGGCCCCAAACATGTTCCATTGGCATTTGGCTACTACACACAGTCTTGTAAACAGCACAAGCAGTGTGCAAATAAGAAATTTCACTTATGCTCTCCCACAAAGAAACTCAGTAAATACAGTTCTTTCCCTGTTATTTTCCCATTAGATGTGTTTTCCCTTAAAGAGCAAAAAAATAAATGTTTCTAGGCTCTGGAATGACTTTGAAAATAAAACAAAACCTAGGTTGTGCTATGCAAGATATAAACTGTTACTGAAAGCTCAGACAGCCTCATATGTTCTTGACAACACCTTATCTTAAGGGTATTTTTTTCCTAAAAAAAAGTTTAGGAAAACATAGTAGTTAAATAAATTATATCTTAGAACTACAAATGCTTACTCTCAACAAGGTTCCAGGTTATTTCTAACGTTCTGAAAAGATTCTGAGCTTTACTTACATGCCCTCTCAAGTAACATTTTAGTGAACTTATATACAGTGAATGTTTGTATAGATACAATTTCTATTTCTAGAATTAAATAAGTTGATCCTACAGATTCATAAGAGAGGGTGGGGAAAGGAAAGATGCAGCTGTAGAGGATACCCAATTTTGTGAATAAAAGTAAATGCCTCACTACATTTTACCTGGAAATAATATTGAATGCTTCACAGAAAAAATGCACTTTTACTAATTTTGATTATTTTTTAAATAACCCCTCAATTTAATTTACTCTTGCCACTTTACCACACTTTTCTCTGGCTAGAAATATTTGTGTATGTCCCAAAATATATACATAGATCATCTTTTAAGTAGTAAGATGAAATGTCATTTATATTATTTAAGTAAAATTAATTAGCATTTAATATTCTTTGTATCTGAAATTTTATTTTATTTATTATTAAGAGACCCTTAATTGGATCTTGGATTTTTTTTTAATTTTTTTTTAAGTCTAGTTAGTTAACATACAGTGTTATATTAATTTCAGGTGTAAAATAAGATATACTTGCAAAATAATAACACAAATCAGTTACCACTAGGTACAGAAATGATATGGAGGAACTGTACTAAAGTAGGCATGAAAGACTAGTTATGGAAAACTATTTCTCTTCTTGGAGATGACTGCATTAACTGTCGAAGGTAAAAAGAGACCTTTCTCCTGTGCTCTCCTTTATGCAATTTACCTGTAAAAGACACTTTCGAAAGGCATTTGCAGTTTTTAATATGATTTCACAACCATTGTGTTCTGATCCCACTGGCAAAATCCTATTTTAACATATCCAAGGGACCATCCAAATTATTTCATGGTACTGGAATACTCCAATTCATTTAAATACTACTTTGAATAAGTAGACAATTGCCTGAAGCAAAGACTTGTGATAATAGAACAGTGTAACACCGAGTTACTCACTATAATGAGATTTAATCTGTAACCAGACTCAGTTAATTGAGAGCCATTGCCAAATGTCCTTTATACAAGAAGCATGGCATGTTAGTCTCACTGCAGTTAACACCCCCTTTTAATAAAGTGGCTGCTCTGCAACTACACACTGCATTTTCAGGAGTTCTGTCTCCAGATACAGAAATAATATGACACAGGAAGCAATGTGTTCCACATATGGGTTCCCTTTCTGGTCCCCTTGAAGACTTTTTCTGTTCCTTTTTTTTTTTTTTTTTCTTCTCTTTAGCCTTGAGCGGTGGTATTCAGGACTCTGAGCCTCTCCAAGCACTCCATCAAGGTGGCCTCAGGGTCTGCCTTCCATCCAGTCTCTTGGAGAGCAAGGCCTGCCCCAACCACTCAGAAAGTGGCTGCTCACTGAGCCCATCCTTTGACTATTGAGCCAGAGGGCCTAAAGAGACTGTGACAATTCTGAGGAGAGACAAGCACAATGGGAGAGAATTAGGAGGCGGGTGTGGGACCAGTCTGCACAGTGAGCAGTGTGACCAGATTCACACAGGAGAAACAACAGAAATGCAGACCAAACTTAGGCCAAGAACAGGCAGAATCGAGGTGTCCCACGGGGGCAGTGGAAAGTAGCTGAAGGGAAGGTGTGCAAATCTGGGAGGCCTGCTAGGGAAGAGAGTATCAAGGGCTCTGTTGGGGGTGCCTCCAGCCAAAGATGCTCTCAGTTGCTTTTACTGTGTTTTCCAAACCTCATGGTGTCCTTCTCAAGTTCTTTTGGACACTGGGATCCCAAAGGCTACATTAGTATGTGCTTGGCTAAGAAAAAAAAAAAAAAAAGGAATGTGCTTGGCTCTGGGTGGCAGAACAATCTTAATGTTCCCTGGGGTCTCTTTGGTCCTGTTGCCCAGTTTCCTCTAAGTGTGTTCCAAAGAGCACCAGCTTTAAATTTAAATATGCGATTCTCTCTCTCTTCCTCTTTATTTTTCTTTCACACATGCACACACATACTCACACACACAGATCCCAGACTCTGTGGTTAAAATATTTGTAAAATGCCACATATTCTGAGAGTCACAAGGCACATTATTGTAGAATCTTTAATTAAAGGCTCCCACTAATCCCACAGCAATGAACTTGCTCATTTAATTCAACCCCATGTCCCCCCAGTTTGTTTTTCCCACAGAACCTTTTTTGGTGGAATACCTACTCTTAGACCATTGTGTTGCATGGAACACACTCTAGAGATTGCTAATGTGACAACAATGTCCCTCATCTTACTGTCTAAACCATAAAACAATTTCATGGTATAGGTTTTAAACCAAGTAAAATGGGTGAAGACAGGCCAGTAGAGAGACTCCAGGAAATCAGAGGAGCCCTGTCATGCCATATCACAATTCAATATCGTTTGTGATGCATCCCCAAAACCACCCTCCAGCTCTTGCATCCCCATAAACTAGCTCTGCTTTCACCCCAAACCCAATCTGGACATAGACCAGAGGCCTTGAGGCCTTCCAAAGGACCTACTTACTCAGAAATATTAATGAATGATGTATAACTTGGCTACTTGCCTAAGATTTCAT
>NW_028050465.1:0-408 GCF_054177405.1 Leptonychotes weddellii
AAAAAAAAAAAAAATTGAACCTAGGCATGGTCCTTACCTACTAGACACTAAACTTGGTACTGAGATTAATAGCATATTCTAAGATTCCTGAAGACAGAATTTATTGACCTAAAATAAACTGATAATATAATTTGGGAGTACATGTGATGATTTTTTTTTTTTTGTTACCCTTCTCCAATAGGCATGTAGAAGACAGACCTGCTCAAGGTATGGGAAATAAAGGGATAATTAATGCATATTATCCTTTGATCTGGTATAGTAATACAATAGAAAACAGTACTTCAGAATTGGGCCTTATGGTCAAAGATATCAGGGTTTACCCCTTGGTCTGCTATTATTTACTAGCTGAATGACGTTGGGAAAGTTTTACCTTATATTTCACTTCCTCGTCTGTGAAGTGGTGATGAT
>NW_028050466.1:0-408 GCF_054177405.1 Leptonychotes weddellii
AGCATACCCTTAACAGTGCCATAAGTCCCTACTGGCATAAAAGCTGGAGTGCGTATTTCGCCGTGAGCCAAAGTAACCGTTCCTCGGCGCGCACGTGATTCGCCCGACGCAGTTTTGTGTAAAGTAAATTGCATAAGATTAACTCAGAATAAGAATAGTAGATTTAATTGAAGATATAATGGAATAATTATAACATTGACGTCATATTTACGGGGAATTATTGGTTTAAGTATCGAATCTTATAGCGAGGACTTAAATGCCATGCTTAGCTTATTTAACAATTAACTAGTAATCCACTGTGTACTTTGCTATAAAAGTTAAAATGATATATAAGTTAGCTATCAATTTTAGCAACTTTTCTATGAAAGTTTGTTTGATATTGCTACACTGATTCAACCCTTTTATTAC
>NW_028050467.1:0-408 GCF_054177405.1 Leptonychotes weddellii
AGGAGGTAGGAACTAAAATATTCCAGAAATGGGGAGACGCTTTGGGGCTGGTGTTTGTCTGCAATAAGGAGTGACACTAGAGGGGCATGGTCTACCTATCTTGATCTCAAACACTCACTGTGAATGGAGGTCAGTGGAGTGACCCCTCCACCTGGGAGGGCTTCGGGGGGACACGACCTTGGTTTCCAGGATGGAGCAGTTGGAGAGTTCCGGGCTTATCCACACCGAGGCAGTTGCCTTGATTAGTGTCGGTTCCCAGCCTTCACCAAGGTTCCACGCTCAGCCCTCTCACCCTTTCCAGGTCCTGAGGGCATTTCAGGACTCGGTTTAAAGGCCATCTACTCAGTGGGGCCGACTTGCCCTCCCCATCTGAGCCAGGCCACCCTGTTTCACTCTTTATAATCCCAC
>NW_028050468.1:0-408 GCF_054177405.1 Leptonychotes weddellii
GCTCAGGTCATGATCCTGGAGTCCCGGGATCGAGTCCCGCATCGGGCTCCCTGCTCGGCAGGGAGTCTGCTTCTCCCTCTGACCCTCCTCCCTCTCATGCTCTCTGTCTCTCATTCTCTCTCTCTCAAATAAATAAATAAAATCTTTAAAAAAAAAAAAAAAAAGAATCACACACTCTACTGACTGAGCCAGCCAGGCATCTCTGGGTTTTTTTTTTTTTCGTATTTATTGTATTTAAGTATCAATGTTATACTTACTTCATAAAAAGAGGGAATTTTCTTTCTTTTTCTAACATTAGGATTATCGGTCTCTGAAGGATTGCAAGAATTCCCCTGGGAAATCATGTGATCCTAAAGCTTGCTATATACATGTAAAATAGATCTTTGATAGCTTTTTCTGTTCTATAAA
>NW_028050469.1:0-408 GCF_054177405.1 Leptonychotes weddellii
TATAAGATCTATATAAGAGGGGCGCCTGGGTGGCTCAGTTGGTTAAGCGACTGCCTTCGGCTCAGGTCATGATCCTGGAGTCCCGGGATCGAGTCCCGCATTGGGCTCCCTGCTCGGCAGGGAGTCTGCTTCTCCCTCTGACCCTCCTCCCTCTCATGCTCTCTGTCTCTCATTCTCTCTCTCTCTCAAATAAATAAATAAAATCTTTAAAAAAAAAAAAGATCTATATAAGAAAAACTACAAAACTCTGATGAATGAAAATTAGGAACTAAATAAATAGAGAAATATTCCAAATTTATGGATAGGAAGACACTATATTGTCAAGATGTCAGTTCTTCCTAACTTGATCTGAAGATTCAGTGCAATCCTAATAAAGGTTTCAGCAAGTTATTTTGTGAATATTGACAA
>NW_028050470.1:0-408 GCF_054177405.1 Leptonychotes weddellii
ACGCAAAGAATGAATCATGGAACACTACATCAAAAACTAATGATGTAATGTATGGTGATTAACATAACATAATAATAAAAAAAAAAAGGGATCTTAAAAAAAAAAAGAATGACTCTGCCACTCTGAAAATGATCTGGCACGTGATGCTGAAGAAAGAGTGAGTCTGGGGACTGAGGAGGCTCTCAGACCTAATTCACACCAGCTGTAACCTGCTGCCTTCTCTAAAACCAGAAAAATAGTTATGGCTCTGCATGGCCAGACTCTACGACCCCACAGACACTCCCTTGGGGTCTCATTCCCTAGTGGGAAGGGTCCTGAGCTAACACTACTGTCATTTTGAATTGGTGCCAACATAGAGCATCATGGCCAACTGTTCTTCTCCACCTTGTATTAAAATAGGTAAAAGGA
>NW_028050471.1:0-408 GCF_054177405.1 Leptonychotes weddellii
GAGAAGCTACTGCAGTTCCCGCTCTCAGTTTACCCGAGTGGACTTTGTGCCTCGGGCGCCCTCCCTGTCCCCCTTCCTCCTCTGCTTAGCTCGGCCGACAGCCCCGCGCGTTCGTCCCGGTTTGTCCGCAGCGACGCGCGGTTCGGCAGAAGTAGCTGGCGCTGCGCTCTTAGGTCCCCAGCACGCGGGGCAGCCGGGGCCGAGCGGGCGGGGCTGTGCATGCCCCGGGCCAGGCATGCGTCCCTGCCCGGGGCCGCTGTGTCCGGGCGAGTCCGGCGCCGGCTGGCGGGGCGCGGTGGTCGCCCTGGGCCTGTGCCCTGGCAGCGTGAACCCCGGCGCAGAGCCTGCCCTTCCCGGCGGCAGGGACCCCTCGTCGGGGCGACCGCGGGCACGCGCCCCGAACAGAGA
>NW_028050472.1:0-408 GCF_054177405.1 Leptonychotes weddellii
GCCAAGTGACTGCCTCTCTCTGATCCTGGTTTCCTACATGACCTGATGTGGGTTGCTAGAAATATAGGGTCTTCCAATTCAGAGCATTCTATTCTCTTTCTTTTTTGCTTTCCTTCACCATTAACCCTGGCACTCTTCCTTTTTATTTGCCCTCCTCTTTTGTCTTTTCCTTCTCCTCTTGTCTTCTTTTTTTTTTTTTGAGAGGCAACTTTTTTTTTTTTTTTTTTTAAAGATTTTATTTATTTATTTGAGACAGAGAGAATGAGAGAGAGAGAGCACATGAGAGGGGGGAGGATCAGAGGGAGAAGCAGGCTCCCTGCCGAGCAGGGAGCCCGATGCGGGACTCGATCCAGGGACTCCAGGATCATGACCTGAGCCGAAGGCAGTCGCTTAACCAACTGAGCCACC
>NW_028050473.1:0-408 GCF_054177405.1 Leptonychotes weddellii
CGCCTGGGTGGCTCAGTTGGTTAAGCCACTGCCTTCGGCTCAGGTCATGATCCTGGAGTCCCGGGATCGAGTCCCGCATCGGGCTCCCTGCTCAGCAAGGAGCCTGCTTCTCCCTCTAACCCTCCCCCCTCTCATGTACTCTCTCTCTCTCATTCTCTCTGTCTCAAATAAATAAATAAATCTTTAAAAAAAAAAAAAAAAAAAAAAAAAAAAGAAAATGATTGTTACCCAAGAGTTTTATATCAGTCAAAAAATCCTTTTGAAATAGAAGTAAGATAAATATATTCCCAGGATTAAAAAGCACTGAGGGAATTTGTTACTAGGAGAT
Organism: Leptonychotes weddellii; assembly: GCF_054177405.1. NCBI lineage: Eukaryota > Metazoa > Chordata > Mammalia > Carnivora > Phocidae > Leptonychotes > Leptonychotes weddellii. The sequence continues at coordinate 329 of NW_028050473.1, forward strand.
TTGTTGTACAATAAATAACAACGGAATTCCTTCAGTCTAATAGGAAATGTCACCAGACAGTAACTCTAATCCATAGGAAA
>NW_028050474.1:0-408 GCF_054177405.1 Leptonychotes weddellii
AATTTAGCACTATTATAATTCAAGAGTATTTAAATTTATTACATTTTAAATAGGTATGTAATGTAGAAATTTCAATTAAGGGCACAAGAAAAAATTCACTATTCATATTGAGCAGAGTCTGGAATTTAATGAAAAGAGGAACTTTGTCACCAAGAGAGCTGGAAGTTATTTCAAGATTTTTTTGAAGTCATGAAAGCATATGACCAAGAGTACAGTGACAAAGGAAATGGGACACTTTGCGGGACACCTTTATTAAGGAACTGTGGAAAACACACCAGGAAAAGTGACAGAGAAAAAAAGAAGACAAGAAAGAAAAGAGACAGGAAGGTAGGAAAAGGAACTAAATAAATAATGTTGCATAAACTAAAACCAGAGACAGAGTTTAAGAAAGAGGGCTAGCAATATGGA